>NC_057802.1:534802597-534803121 GCF_018294505.1 Triticum aestivum | reverse complement strand
TTTTATTTTTCTGAATTTTTTGATATATTATTTCTATTTTTAAGATTTTAAAATGAATTAGTTTTATTTTTCTGAATTTTTTGATATATTATTTGTATTTTCTGAAAAGTATATGAAAAAGGACCTTTAGTCGCGGTTCGTGACACGAACCGCGACTAAAGGCTCTTTCCGCGCGGGAACGAAAGCGGCGCGAAAGAACCTTTAGTCCCGGTTGGGGAGACCAACCGCGACTAAAGGTACCTTTAGTCGCGGTTGGCGTCCCCAACCGGGACTAATGCTCTGTCTATATATATAACACTTAGTAAATTTTCCCCCACCTCTCATTCTCCTCTCGACGCCGACGCCCTGCCCCGACGCCGATCGACGCCGACGCCGCCAGGCTGCTGCCCCGACGCCGATCGACGCCGACGCCCTGCCCCGACACCAGCGCCCTGCCCCCAGTGAGCTCCGCCGCCCCCCACTTCCCCTGCCCTACGCCGCCGCCCTTGCCCTGCACTGCCGCCGCCGCCCCTGCCCTGCCCTGC
>NC_057802.1:534799747-534802134 GCF_018294505.1 Triticum aestivum | reverse complement strand
ACCAATGCGGAGTCGTTGTTAGAGACAATGTCCCGATCACCGTCCAGGAATGGAAGGAGCCAAAGAAGGCACGTCTTGGTTTCAGTTTTGTCGACAAGAGAACGAAAAAGGATTGCTGGAGAAAGCTTATGGAACATTTCATTCTACCTCCGGAATACAACAAAGTCGATGAATTCGGTAACGAGGTTCCGGGTGGACGTGAGAGGAGGAGGCTAGTTAAAGAGTTCGCTCTTCAGAAGATGGGCGAAGCATTCCGGAACTTCAAGAAAAATTTAACCCGTGACTATGTCAACAAGGGCAAGACTCCGGATTTCAATGGACAACATGAGAAACTGAAAGATGATTGGCCAGAATTTGTGAGGCAAAAGCAATCGGAGCATTTCAAGGAAATATCGAAAAAAAATAAGGATAATGCGAGTAAGAAAAAGTTCCATCATATTATGGGGCCAGGGGGATACCGCCTTTCGGAGCCTAAGTGGCAGAAGATGGAGGAGGACCTGAGGGTGCGAGGAATCCCTCTAGGTACAGAGGGATGGGACCCAAGGGCCAAAAGCTGGTGGTACGGGCATGGGGGATCGCTAGACCCGGAGACAGGGGTGTGTGTTCACCGGAAGAAAAAGTTTGCTCCCACCCAAGCCCTTATTAACGCAATGACCCAAGCTCAAGAGGGCTTGATCAAGTTCAACAGAGAGAAAGACGCACTGACAACAGCCCTCGGGAATGATGAACACGGAGGACGTGTACGAGGCAAAGGCAAAGTTCCGTGGAAAGTAGGGTTTTCCCAGGACAATGACCCGTACTGTTACAGAAGCCGTAAGAGAAAGACGGACCGGGATGCAGATATTATGGCGAAGTTTGCATCGAAACTCCATGCGTTGAAGCAGACCGTGCATGAACTAGTAAAAG
The DNA here is from genome assembly GCF_018294505.1 of Triticum aestivum. Taxonomy (NCBI): domain Eukaryota; kingdom Viridiplantae; phylum Streptophyta; class Magnoliopsida; order Poales; family Poaceae; genus Triticum; species Triticum aestivum. Next base: position 534,801,228 of record NC_057802.1, on the reverse strand, counting down.
AAAAATCGGCTGCAGGGCCGCATGAAGATCATGAAGCGGATCGCGGAAGCCAACAGCGGAGAAGCAGCGTGGCTTCCACGGATGCCCCGCCTAGTGCTAGTGCACCGATGATCGAGATTCGTGCACCGGAGCCTCACTACCCCGTGGATGATGTAAAGGAGATGAAAGAATGTGATCTGCATTATCCCGTGGGGAACGTTTCCACGAAGGTAGCTAGCGGCAGTGCTTTACCTTGTGCACCTGGAGCACTCCACCACCACAACCCCATTGCATATGGCTATGCTCGTGTCACGGTGGAAGACATAGTCCAAGGGTTTGAGGACCTGGAGATTGACAAAGCTACACCCGAAGGGGAGAGAAGACTTGGAGATGTCAAGCGCCAGATCATTCTATGGAAAAAGAAGTACATAGTGTTTCCAGGCGAGGCGCCAAGGCTAACAAGTCCACCCCCCTCCGATGGTGGTGGTGGTCGTGGTGGTTCACCTACACCTCCTTCACGCCATTCGACGCCGTCCCCCGATCCACAACCTCCGGCGGGTACGACGCCCCCCAATCCACCTCCGGCGAAGAAGCAAAAGCAGGCGGACAGCAAGGAAACCCGCTCCTGGACTATTAACCCGGACCCTTATCTACCTAAGACCACAAGGGTACCGGAGCCATCACTGAAGCCTCTCCTCCCAAGGCCTTGGGAACTTAGTGAAGCTGAAACCAAATTGGCCGCGTCTGCTCATTATGAGAAATGGAAGGCGGATATGAAGGCGATAAAAGAGCCTGAGCCCAAGCAAGTATTCACTGAGAAGCAAAAGAAGTGGGCTAAGGATTTTTTGACGACACCATCTCAAGCCGAGCTGAATATGCCTGACGACTATGGACATGAACTTCATAGGCAAGCAAAAATATTGAAGGAGGAGAAAGAAAAAAGTAAAAAAAGCGGGAAACAAGTTGACCAGCTCGGGATGCAGAATAAACAATCGATCCCCCCGCTCATAGTGAAAGCCGGTCCGGAAGAGGACCCCGAGATCATAGCAGCTGCGGCAGCACTTGGATTGACTGTAGCGAGTGCCATGAAACAAGCGTCCGAGATGGGTTTGACTCTTCGTGCCTTCTTAGGCCTTGAGGATGCGCCAGTATGTGAGATAGCATTACAATATGTGCGGAATGGGCCTCTCGTCGAGTCTGCGCGGGAAAAGAGTCTACCACCACAAATGCGAAATCTGCTACGTTGGTACAAGCAATTCATAACATGGGCCGACAAAGAATATGTTTATGCGGATGTTACAGAGGAGCATCACACCAAACGGTACTCTGTACAAGTTCATATGAGTGAATTATTCCAGCTGTTCAATCTGCGCGACCTCGACAAATCTATGCTGAGTTGCTACGTTCTGTAAGTGATTTATTTCTACCTCATCTCGTTCTTCATTGCCTGCACTATATATATATATATATATATATATATATATATATATATATATATATAT
>NC_057802.1:534795413-534799737 GCF_018294505.1 Triticum aestivum | reverse complement strand
TATATTGTCCTAACTATATTGTTGCGTACGCTATTATGCAGATTGAAGATTTGGGAATGCAAAATAAGAAACATCCATGATGTTGGGTTCATTGACCCACATATCGTTAATGGACATGTGTTACAAAATCACCCCGAAGACGTGGAGAAAGACTTGTACAAGTTTCTTAGAAAGCATCAACTCAAAAGTCATATTCTATTTCCTTACCATTTTGGGTGAGTGTTTCTCTCTTGTGCCCATTCTCTTTTGTTTACTCCATGCATGGTATGTCTAATCGATGAGTTATGCATGACTGTGCATGTAACATGTCCGCAGGTTCCACTGGATTCTGCTAAATATTGAACTTCACACCTCCAGAGTTCTAATCATGGACTCTATGGATTCGGATCCAAAGCGTTGGGCCGACATGAGAAAAATGCTGCAAAAGTAATTATTTTCAATCATTTGAGCTCTATATCGATCGGTCTCTTTCGTTCATTTCCTAATATCAAGTAACTAATAACTCCCTTGTTCATTTAATTTTCTTTGCCCTGTAGGGTTTGGAGACGGTTCTCAGAAGAAATTGTCGGTGAATTCAAACATGAGCTAGATTTTAGAAGGTTAGTTAATGTGGATAAGCAGCCACCGGGGACCAATCTATGTGGATACTATGTTTGTGAGAACATCCGGAGACGCACCTCTGAGCGGAAGGCATCGGATAGCGTGCGGAAGGCGACGGATAACTTGCGGAGGAGGCTTAGTCCAGAAGCTCGCTTCCGACCAATTCAAGATGAATTAGCAGAATTTTTCATGAGGGAAGTCATCAATCCTAAAGGAGAACACTATACCGAGGACGAAGAAATTTATATGCATACCCGAGATTGAAACTTGTTCGAAGTTGTATATGGTCATCCATCCTAATTGTGTATGGAAACTTGTTCGAAGTTGTATATGGTCACCCGAGATTGAATATATATTATATATTCCTCTTGAATTCTTCTTGTTTGAAATTTCATATGCATGTATATAGTAGCGTAGAATATGTGTACTGAAACTTCATCAAAATTAAAATAAAACACAAAATAAAATATAAAAGAAATAAAACACTACAAATTAAAAAGAAACCAGGTTTAGGGGGGCTAAAACCCTAAACCTGCGGAGGAGGCCTTTAGTCCCGGTTAGCCACGAGAACCGGGACTAAAGGTCCTCTGCCCCGACGGACCCCTGGCGCCCACGTGGACGGGCCTTTAGTCCCGGTTAGCCACGAGAACCGGGACTAAAGTCCTCCGCCCCGATGGACCCTTGGCGCCCACGTGGACGGACCTTTAGTCGCGGTTCGTAAGAGGCGCGACTAAAGGGGGGGGGTCTTTAGTCGCGCATATTTAGTCCCGGTTGCACAGCCGGGACTAAAGGCCTTTGCAAACCGGGACTAAAGGCCCATTTTCTACCAGTGATACTTGCAATATGAGTGGTAGATCTACATATACCATATAGTGAGGAAGCTCTGGGTTGCGGACCAAGAAATTATTATAGACAATCTGAATGATGCCTGTTTATACTTAACAATAACATCTGATATTTGTTGCCTTCTACTTGACATACAGAACATTTTATTCGATAACTTCATTGTTATGGTGAAAGCTAAACAGTGACTGTCACCTGCTATCAATGTCTCACTAGTTTTGTCCTTTACAACCTGTTTACACAGGGATGGCTCTGGATATATGTGTGTAAGGGGGTGTGATGCAGTAAACGATGATGCTTGATAATACCTTGTTTCCCGACATCGCATAAGAGAGGCTTGCAGACGGCTGATCAGATGTAACAGCAGCTAGCTCAGATGTTTCAGCAGCTTGCTGGTAGGATGTTTCAGCAGCTGGCTGGTCAGATGTATCAACAGAAGAAACCTGCTGAATTTCACTTGCAATAGAAGATATGCCAGTTCCTTCAGGAATCTCTTCAAGCTACAGAAACGACAAAAAAAGATGTAGTCAGTTTTGCATGTCTGCACATTAGTGCACACAAACATCCAAGATGATAAAGATGCTGATGGCTTACGAATTTAAAGAGAGGCTTCTCAGTGCCCTTGAGCTTAATACTCTTCTTCCAATTCTTTTGGCGGCAACCAGTATGTTTCTCCCATACATTCGTAGACATCACGATTGGAGTTAGATTTTTCAAGCAAATTTTGCATCGACATTCGATCCTGCCAGCAAAAATGGTGCATTGGTCCTTATTGCTTCTGGTGTGTGGTTTGTAAGCATCGTAAGAATATCCGATCACAAAAGGTAACTGATCCTTAATGGGTGGTTGCTACAGTACCAACTAAGAACCGACCTAAAAGTAACTTGCTTATGAACCAAGTGAAGATTAAAGAACAAATTGCACATACAATTTTTTGGTTAATCAAAATAAAAATTATTAAATTCAGATAGAGTATTCATAATTGAGCAAATATAAAGAAACATGTAATCTGAAGATTCGGTACACAATAAGCCAAATACTTACATTTTTTCTTCTGGTTTATAGACTCCTTCCTTTCCAGCACACGACACAATTATGGGTTCAGATGATTTTTGCTTCAAAGTGCTGGCAAATATATTATTAGGAATGTTAGAAGCTGGCATTTAGTATAATACAAGAAACAATGAACATTCAGATGGGAAGAAATCAGTAACTCACCTAAGTGTCAATACATCTTTGCATTCAGACGTACAGCCAGGCAGAAATACTCTGACTTTTCTACCTTCTACAAAACAATCTACAGTTAGCGAACATTTCCAATTAGGAGCACTGCACACATATATATTATGATATTAAGAAGAGCAAAAGAACCTCCATGTCACGACTGCAATTGGGGTCACACTCAACATGGAGCCACATTTGACAACGGTCACAACAGACCTAACAAGAAAAGCATTATGGCAATGCCAACAATAAGCAACAGCATAATAAATCTATAACATCACTATAGCAGCTTCTAGGCTTACCCAGTCTTTCTCTAGGGGATACCATTTCTTATTGCAAATTCCACAGTGATTCTGTGACTGCAATAGCAGCAGACACAATATACAATTTACCAATGTAAGGGACTATATTGAAACAAACAACTTAATAGAACATACAGAACAATTTATTAAGATAAACGTGCAATTACATAACCACTTACATCATTAGTAGACATGATACTTGCAGTATGGTCTTGGAGCTTCTTGGGACTACTCACTTCTGGTACTTCTGGAGCTGTTGAACAAAAGCATCACGGATCAAACCATGAGAAGGAGTGGGGTTTTATATTAAACAGAAAAAGAATGTTACCATTTTCTTGCACAACCAAGGAATCCCTCAATATAAGACGTCCAGGAATATCAAGCACAAAAGTTTCCACAAAGCTCCTAGGCTTGTTATCAGCCGATTTGATTGTTCCATCAACGGTCAGCATTACAGAACTTTGCCCAGGAACCGATAATACATCAAAATGCGATGCATGGAATTTCATTTTGGTTGATGCCCTATACAGATAACTCTTAATTTCCTGTTCAAAAATAATAACGATGTTACCACACAAAAAATTACCAGTCAGGATATTATACTACATTTTGTTAAGGCAGTAACCTTTGCCGTTTTCAGATTAAGTCGACGGCCATTGAAATTCCAGACAAACTCAGCATCATCGGCATAGAAACGATACAATCCTAACAGATTAAAGTTTAGGGCGCAGTAGAAGTTGTGCACAAACTTGGCCTGAAAGAGAAACTTAAAAGTATCAGGAAAGAGGACACGAATTGCATAACCCTAATGAAAACTGTAACGAATCCAACATGTGACCATGGCGTTAAACCCTAATCCCTAATGTATTTGACGTTCAAGGGAGAGTACCACTTCAGTACGCCCCTCAGCAGGGGCGACGTCGGATCGTAGATCAATAGGGTGCAAAGTGGTGGAAGCGGCGTCGACAGAGACTCCCATAACCATCTGCTTCCCGTCGGAGGCGGCGGCGACTCGGAGAGGACTCTGCTTCCCGTCGGCGGCGACTCGGAGAGCAGTCTTCTTCACGTCGGCGGCGACTCGGGGAGCAATCTGCTTCCCGTCGGTGGCGTTTCTCTGAAACGTGCACAAATGATGAGATCACGCCTCTGCGTCTGCATACAACAAACGATAGGACGCGAAGGTCTGCAGATCAGCGACGAGAGATGCTTACCGAACTCCTCCGAGGATGAGAGGCGGAGGAGGCGCCGGTACCAGCTTTCTCCCCAGCCATTAGGACGGGAGGCGGTGGCAGATCACGATTACCACGGGGGGCGGGGAGGCGGTGGCAGATCGCGATTACCACGGGGGCCGGGGA
>NC_057802.1:534774667-534795060 GCF_018294505.1 Triticum aestivum | reverse complement strand
GGCGGGGAGGCGGTGGCAGATCGCGATTACCACGGGCGGGGGGCGGGGAGGCGGTGGCAGATCGCGATTACCACATGGGGCGGAGAGGCGGTGGCAGATAGCGATTAGGACGGGGGCTCGCGCAGCTCCAGCGATTGTTTCGCCAGGAGGAAAGCCAGAGCGACGCCAGTACGACCCAGCCCAGCTTTACCAGGCCTTGCAGCCCACTACATAGAAAATGAAAAAATGACAGAAAAATTAATATAAACTACCACATCTCAAAAAGATTTTCATGTATAACAGCTAGTAAACAAATAAGGAAAATGGCATCATATATATAAATCATGCATGACAGGGGCGTGGCTAACGGAGCGCCAAGGAAGCACGCTCGATTTTGGACCAGATCGATCCACTGATAGAAAATACCTTATAGGTAGATGCTTAACACTAGTGATGGGTAAGAGCCCCTTTCGCGATGGATCCAGGCCTTGAGCGCATGTCCTATTCCCTTTCGCGGTAGGCAATAATACTACACGTACAAGATATTCATACAAAGTTTTACAGGATGACAACGTGGCCTAATCTAATTGCTCCCCCCCCCCTGATTTTCAGGGTGGGGCCGTCCCCCTTAATCAAATTCCAACCAATCACAACCAAGGAGCCTGTAAATCCTCCGTACAACGCCTGTACGTCTAGCATTGCTCCGCGGTAGGTCGCACATGTCCTGCAATGTTGCAGAAGCCGAGGCACCCGCGAGGTGGCCGGCACAGCCGTGGCGGCAGCGGAGGAGGTGGGCCGGGCCCAGGCGGCTCCAGAATAGGTGGGTGCTTGGTGGGCAAGGCCCCCTAGGTTTGGCACATCCATGAAGATTTTTTCTGAGAGAGATTAGATTAGGAAAAAATGATGTGTTTTGTTGCCCCGCAAAAAAGTTAATAATTATATTTTAGCCCCCCAAGCCAGCCATGTCAAGCTCTACCAGTAATGACGAGGTGTTGTTCTTTCCCTTACAGACGTATGGCCTATGACCTCACTATTCTTACCTCAAGCACATCACTCGGTGGATATAGATAGTCAACATTCAGGTTACAAAAGAGCACAATCTTGCCTGCTATTGTTGCTTCCCAACAATAATACCCAAGCCTCTATATCCGGCAAGGTTTACGCTCTAATATTAATACACTTGGATGAAAATGAACCATGATGAATTTTGGATGTGGCACGTGCTATTTTTTTTGGTACACGGCGGTGTACAAACGCCTTGTGTATTCAGTTATTTGATTCAAATTCTTTGAACGGGTGTGGCGATCGCCTTGGTTGGCTTAGCGTTTTTTGATTGCATGTGGGGCAGGCTGATGTGGTCGTTCTCCGTATTATTTCCTTTAATCGGTGCCGCTTTGCATGCATTTTCTCCAGTTTTCTCGATCTGCATGGTCTTCTCGGTGCCGCTTTGTTCGCTGTTTCCAGAGGCTGCTCATCTTTTTCCGTCGGTGCCGATTTTCTTGTGTTTTTTAGAGTATTTGACAAAAAACTACCACATTAGGGGTATCCGTCCCACAGAACTACCACTTTCAAAAAACTGACTAATAACTATTGAAAATTTCAAATTTTGTGGCAAAAAACTACCAAGTGTTGATCGTCCATTTAGCCGTTTTAACCGCTTAACTGACAGGGATGGCCCACATGGCAGGCCGACGGCGGCCCTAACGGCTAACGGACGCCCGCTCGCGGCCGTTAGTGGCCCGGCTCGGTCGGAACCAGAGCTCTCTTCTTCCTCTGTTTCCTCCGGCGACTGCGACGCGGCGGCGCGAGGATGCCTTCCTGGCCCAACAGCAACGAGACATCCGACGCCGATGATGACGAGTACATGGATGAGTACAGCAGCATGCAAATGGAGTATTTTGTAAGTGAGCTCACTCTGTTCTCTCCTATGTTAGGGTTAGGGTTAGGGTTTGAGCTCACTCTGCTCTTCCATGTAGTTCTTATGTGTGAGGTGTTGTGGCTGATATATATGGGGTTGGTACTGCAGCAAACTCCTGACACGGTGATAGATCCAAGTTTCAGTGGGCTTGTGGTTGAATCTGACCGTAAGTGCATCCTGCACAGACAAAGACCAGGCAGGTTTGTGGCATTTGAAGGGACTGACACTGGAAGGAGATTCATTGGATGTGCTACTACGGTAAGAGCAACTATTGTTAGTGTTTTCATGTGTAGATTAATTTGGTGGTACATAGTGCAAACAACGTTGATATTCTTGTTGTTTCAGTATCTGTTTACTGAAAACTGAAGTACAAAGCTGGTGTGGTGTTCATGTGTTAGCTAAATCTCTGATAGGAACTGAATCTAGGCAGCATCTAAAATTGGTCTAACTGAATTTCTTTGTTACTGCATTTAGACAAACATTGATATGTATGTATGAATTCTGTAACTGAATTTTACTAGATTTAGTTATCATTAATATTTCACTGCATTTTCAGGATGGTGTGAACTGTGGTGTTCTGGAGTGGGTAGATGCCCCTTGGCCAGTAATTCTGCAGAGGTGTTTAACCAAGCTGTGGGATATGTATCATGAGGAGGACCTTGGTAGAGTCCAAGACAAAGAAGCTCATGAGATAGAGGTTGAGAAACTGAAGGAGCTGGATTCTCTTGCCAATCAGTACAGACAGCTTGTGGATGATGTATCCAAGCTGTTTGATTACCAGGATGGGCAGAAATCCCATGACATGGATTACACAAGCCATGAACTTAAGGAGAAGAAGCATCAGCTTGAGGAGCAGGCAAAGATTGAGGTTCAAATGGAGAAGCTTAAGCTGAAGAAAGAACAGAGGTGCATCCTTCAGAGTCAAGCTGATATCATTCAAAACACCAGGAAGGCCATGAAGGAGATACAAGTGGAGAGAGACCTCCTTAAAGAAGAGAAGAAGAAGCTGGAGCATGTAATTTCTGAGCTACTGAAGGTTGGTCATGGGTGCAAGGAAAAGCTGGACAAGATCAAACAAGTTGTCATGGAGGAGTGATTTCTTAGAGGGAGTCTGATGCAAATATGCATCTCATCTGATGCAAATATGCATCTCAGTACTAATATTAGCTAATGAACTGCCTAAGCCTAAGAACTGCCTATGGTTTCAGATCATTTTGGTTGTGGTGTGGGGTGCTGTTATGGCCCTGATCTGTAATGCTCTAAGATGATGTTATCTTTAATGCCCTGATGCTAAGTTAAGAACCTTATTATCTAAGCCTGCTGCAGTTTCTATCTGTCTTTTTTATCCTACCTGCAATATGGTCCTGAGAAGTTTGTTGTAACATTTCACAGATTGCACAAACTTGGTAACACTGAACAAAGGTAGGTAGTTCACATAGGAGGCACCATAGGTAGCATTACATAGATAGCACAATACTTGCTAAAACTGAAGATTACTGACACTGACGAAACTGACATAGGTAGTTCAATTGACGAAACTGACATAGGTAGTTCAACTACTGACGAAACTGAATCTGAAACTTATAGTTTCAGATTCACTTAGTTGTTTGTCCTACTAAGCGTCCGGATCGTCGTACCTCTTGCTTCAGTTGGGTGGGATTTGGCTGCACCTCCACCTCCTCTTCCTCTTCGTCTTCATCGATGATGATGATGGGAGGAGGACGGCGGCGAGCCTGCACAGCTGGCTGTGCAACGATCTGTAGGTCGTCGTCGGCTTCGTGCACCTCTGCTGCGTTTGCATTTGATGTAGCTTGTGCTGGAGCGACATAGCGGTGGTCTGCCCACCGCTGCCTCTGCCCAGCATCGCCGGAGTCGGCCTCCTTCATTGCCCATAGGAGAATGTCGATGGGCATGACCACCTTACCTGGGTTTCCATAGCGCTGCTCCATGCGCTGCTTCTCCTTGCTAGTCGCCTTCTTCCTCAGTTCCTCTGCTGCATCTACCAGCCCAATAGCGCTGGTGTACCTCATGGCGACCTTCATGTAGTTGAGGAAGAGTTCTTGGTCGCCGCGTGCTGAACCAAGAAGCATGGCAACCCATCCCTTGCCAGTTGGGAATGGGTTTAGCCATGGGTCTGGGGAAGGGGAAGAGGAAGAACCAGCCATGGTTGGAGCTAGGGAGAGGAGGAGTAGTTGTGGGTGCGGCAGAAGTGAGGTGGATAGGTGTTGGAGTAGTAGTTATGTGGAGGAGTTAAGTGGGGGGAGGTGTTGTGTGGCAGTGTAGTAGTAATAGTGAGGAGATTTTACTAGTCTTTACAGGTGGTAGATGTGCTGTATTTAATGTTCACAATTTCAGTGTGTTGAAACTTGTGATAATTTGCTGCCATTTCTCATCGGGAAAGTGAAAGTTAGGTTGGAATGTAACCAAATTTAGAAACATTCAGCAGTGCTTAGATAGCATGATCCTTAACCAGATTCAGACATAGACAGAGACGAAACATTCAGTACCACGCATTAAAACGCATAAAACATAGATAGTTCGAGCTGATTTAAGCAAACATAGTACTAATACAGACGACGAAGATGACGATAATTTGCTGCTGCATCTCCATTGTTGCATGCTCTCTCACTCTGCAGACGACGAAGATGACGCCGCTTTGAACATTCAGAAGTAACAACAATAAGTGCAGGCAAATGCAGTATAAAGGAGAAATAAGTTCAGAGACATACATAAACAGAAAACACAGAGCATGCAGAGAACATGCAGAGAACTAATCCTCTCTTCCTTCGAACGCAGCCAACATCCTAGTCCACCGAGTCCTTGTTACTTGTAATCGATGGAAGCTTGCCCTGTCTCTTGCCCACCAGATGACAAGGTCATCCTTGATGTGCGTTCCTTCTGGGAACGCCTCATTGAACTGCTTGACATCGTTGGCGTTGCGTTCTGCCATAATCCTGGCAGCCAGCCTCCGCCATCGCTCCAGCGCGTGCGCTCTGTGATTGGCCCTCGCATCAGCCCTATCAACCTCCTCATGGTCATCCACTAGCTCTCCTAATGCTGGATCCATCTCTGGCTGAACTAGGGTCTGCGTGCTTCCGCGGCGGCTAGGTTTAGGGTTAGGGGAAAGAGGTTGTAGGATCGTTGCGTCTTTTGTAGACAGAATGGCAGGCTTGGGAGGGGGGCAGAGAGATCCAATAACCGAGCCCAGTACCAAGCCCAAAATAATACAGCATAACAGGGCAGGAGGCCCATCTTAGACAAGTTCAGTTTCAGACAAGTTCAGACAAGTGCAGAAACTAAGTGCAGAAACTAAGTTCAGAAACTAAGTTCAGAAAAGTTCAGAAACTAAGTTCAGACTTACCATTAGTTACCACTTGCATAGAAGTAGCCCTTCAATTTGGAGCTTGGATACCTCTTCCTTTTGGTCCCTGCCAAACCTTGTGCAGAAGTTGTGGCAGATCTTGGTGCACTGAAACCAGAATTTCTCCCTCTACCTGCAGGCCTGCCCCTTCTGGATGTACCAACAGGGGCTGGTGCTGATGCAGAAGGTCCTGGAGCAGAATGTGATGCTCTATTTGCTGTTGCAGCAGGGACTGATATGGTAGGATTGGCTCTTCTTCCAGTTGTAGCATGGCCTTGAGCTGGTTCAGCTGGTGTATCTGCATAAACTGCCCTGTTTTCCTGCATTCAAGAACCAGGACACATTTAGTGAGGTAAATACCATGGAAAAAGGAAACTTGTAAGTCATGTAATTACCTGATGTTTGTTTTTACTCATCTGAAGCTTAGGCCTCAGAGCCTTCTGGCAACTTGTACACTTGTGTCCTTCTAGCCCACAGTTACTACATGTTATAGTCCCCATCCTACTACTATCTCTTGGACCTGGAACTTCAAACTGCCCTTTCCTTCTTGCAGTTTGTTTTTTCCCTGGCTTTTTCTTTAAAAACAGGAGGCTCAATGTCTGGTGTGTTTGATTGAGGCCAGCAATCTGGACCAGGGACACGGTATATAATTTCTTTGTATGTCTCAAAATATAATGTCTTCTTGAAAAATTCACTAACATAGTCCTCAGGATGCAGTTTTTGCTTTGTCATTGCAGATATGCCATGATTGCAAGGTACTCCTGACATGTTCCATCTTTTGCAATCACAGGTATATTTTTCCATGTCAACACAATATTGTTTTTCTTTGCTGGTAACTTGCCATATTGTTTCACCTGCTCTATCAGCCTGGCAATACTTGGCACATTTCTTGTTCTCTTCTAAAATCTCTGCATAGTTGGGTGTGATTGTCCACCTGCTAATCTGTAACTTCTCTCTGGTCTGCTGCCTCTTGATCATCTGCTTGGTCCTAATCCCTTCAAACATTGTCCTTATAGGCTTAGCCCTAACATCCAGTATCATCTTGTTGAACACTTCACTCAGGTTGTTCACCACTAGATCTGTTTTGCATGTATGATCCATAGCAAACCTAGCCCAAGCAGAAGCATCAATCTTTTTTAGCCATTTCCAAGCATCCTCACACTGTGCTTTCAAATCTGCCATCCCTAATTCATGACCATGTTTTGTGTAAGAGTAGCTAGCCTGGTCCACACATTTCTTTAGTTCCTGCCCCCTAAATCCAGCTGCTTGGAAATTTGCATATATGTGCCTAAGACAGCACCTTTGAGGTGAATCAGGGAATACCTCATTTATTGCCTTAAGCAAGCCCTGTGCATTAACCAATTAGTAATGCACATGATCAAACTTAAATAATTCCAATAGGTACTAAAACCACATTGATCAAACATATTTGTGCATAAGACACTAACCTTTTGCCTGTCAGATATGATGGTGTATGTTCCAAACTTGTTGCCACTACCAATGCAACATGTCAACTGAGTTAAAAACCAAGTCCAACTCTCTCCATCTTCCTTGTCAACCACACCAAAAGCTATGGGGTAGATGTTGTTGTTGCCATCCCTTCCTGTGGCTGCAAGTATTTGTTGTCCAGTGATTAACTTGATGAAGCATCCATCAAGACCTGGATTAAGTGACAAATTAGCTACAGCATAGAACTACTAGAAAACCACTAATTAATAACAGTTAAATCTTCAAAAATTACCTATAAATGGTCTGCAACCATTAAGGAAACCTTCCTTTGAAGCTGCTAAACAGTAGAGAAGATACTTGAATCTAGGAGTAGGTGCTGGGTTTTCTGGATCTTCAAATGTTGTCACTATACACCTGCTCCCAGGGTTTGTATCAAGAACAGCTTGAAGATAATCTCTTAACCTCAAATACTGCTGCTTGTGATCACCTTGCACCACATTAACAGCCTTCCTCCTTGCCCTATATGCCACACTCCTTGACACATCCACTGAAAACTTGGTCTTTGTCTTTTTAATTAATGCATCCACAGGAGATCTAATGTCTTCTCTCAATGCTTCCTGTACTGATCTGGACAACCACTTTGTAGTAACCTTTGTGGACTCTGCACATGCTCCACAAGTGTGCACAATATCACACTTCTTGATGTAGAAAGTTTTCTCATGAGCTATTTTAGAGGCAGTGATATAAAAATCCATTTTCTCAGCCTCATTGTGTGATCTAATTGTTGGACCAGGATTTCTCACTGGCTTTAGTTTCTGTGCCATTGGTCTATCTTCATCATCAGATGAAGAAACTGCTTGCAGTTCTACACTGTTGCCATCTGAATCAGACAGAAATTCTGATACATCAGTGTCACCTTCAAAATGATTGAGGTCAGCTTCTCTCTGAAGAATACTTTTCTTAAGCTCTTCCTTTCTGTCCATGCTTGTATCCATCAACTTAGTGCAACTTTGTTGGGTGTTAATGCAATGATCAACAAAATAATAATCTCTGTTTTCATCTGCATTACACAACTCATTTGCTCTCACAACTCTTATGTTCACACTCTTTTCATTTAGAGAGTGGAGCAACATCTGCTGCACATCATCTTCAGAAGATATTTTCTCTAAGCCTTCTATCCCTTTATGAGCATCACTAACATAGTACATATAATCATCAGAGCAGCAACCCTCACTCCTAATAAGAGATATCAGAGTCCCAAATAATATGTCTGACTGGTACATGTTTCTAACAACAGAATCTCTGCCTTCTAAATGGAACCAAATTCCCCATTTTGGGTCATCAATACTGGACAAAAATGAAATGAATTATTATAAAGAATGCACACGGCTAAAGTTTCTAACAATTTGCAATTACTCTGTTATCATACATTAGGGGAAATTGACCTAAAATACATCCTGTCAATAAAACTGAAAAAGAAGAAGATATGTTGTACCTGCCGCCTCCCGCACGAGGAAGCTTGCGCCGGCCACGAGGTGCACTTCTTGTCGTCGTCGGTGGTGGAGCCGCCGCCAACTCCTGGGATGGCTCGTCGGTGGTCGAGCCGCCGCCGCCGCCAACTCCAGATTCAAGTTGTTGCGCCGCAAAGCTAGAGCTGCTAGAGCTGCCTAGCCACGTATCGACCTCCGAAAGGTCGACGCGGCCCCCAACTACGTCAGGAGGTTGGCCGCCGAACAAATCGTCGTCGGGGTTTGGATTCACCGCCGCCATTACCACCGCCGCCTAGGGATACAGAGGAGAGAGCTCGGGGAGAGAGATGTGGTTCGGTCGGTCGGCCGGCCGGTCGGTCGTTTTGACCTAGCCCCTGGCTGGTTCCGACCGAGCCGGGCCACTAACGGCCGCGAGCGGGCGTTCGTTAGCTGTTAGGGCCGCCGTCGGCCTGCCATATGGGCCATTCCTGTCAGTTAAGCGGTTAAAACGGCTAAATGGACGATCAACACGACTTGGTAGTTTTTTGCCACAAAATTTGAAATTTTCGGTAGTTATTAGTCACTTTTTTGAAAGTGATAGTTCTGTGGGACGGATACCCCTAATGTGGTAGTTTTTTGTCAAATACTCTTTCTAGAGTTTTCTTGCGTGCTACGGGGCCCTAGAGTTCTCCTGCGTGCTACGGGGCTATAAATAGGCTGCTTCTCCTCTTGTGCTACTGCCTGTGGTTTCATTGCTGTGTTGGTATTCGATGGTTGCTTCTTCATCCAGTCGTAATGGTCCGCGCCGTCCCGGCCGGCCTCGTGGCTCGCGTGGGGTTACGGTTGGTCGTCGTGGTGGCTCGTGTCGTGGTGCTGCTTCTGCTGTTTCGCCGGATCGGTCTCTGTTTTTCCATCCTCGCCCGTTTTCTCGGGTTGGTCGTTCTGCGCGTGCTTCGGCTTCTTCGCGTGCCTGCTCCCTGCGATCTCCTGTTCATCGTGCCGTCGCCGTCGGGCTGCTTCTTGAGGATGGGAAGGTGGGGCGCTTCGAGCTCGCGCCCGTTCAGGTCGTCCGAGCGCCAGGCTTATGTCGTGGTTGACGCCTCGAGCTGTCCAGCGGCATCCATTCCTCGACCTCGCGTCCTCCAAAGCTCGAGGACCCTTGTGTCGGCCAAGGCCACCCGAGCTCTGCTCTGCTGCAAGCCACCGACGTACCGAGCGTAGGGCGGTGGCCGCAACATTTACTAGAGCCCCGCGAGCGGCCTGGACACGACAGGCACGGACTGCCAGGCGCTGAGCAACGAACAGATCTTACGTGCTTCCGGTGCAATGTGTGCAAGGTCGACTTGCTGCCCTCGCGCTCCTCGTGCTTACCTATTGCCTCGGCTGCTGCGGCCTCCGCGTCAATGCCGCTGCGGTGACGGCCGTTGCTACTGATTGCTTATTATTTCGTTCATTGGGGCCGGATGGTTGATTTCATGATTCGGGGTTGAGAGAATCAGAATAGAATAAATATTTGTGCTTTTCATACTCCCCTGTTTAAACTCTGTATCTGCCTCACCAGGATTGCAAACATCTTTGACAGATACCTGAAAACCCCCATCACTTGCTTTGATGAGATGGACGTCCAGCAGGTACACAAATTTAGTGTAAACCAAATAACAGCATTGGCTTTTACTTGTGTTATCTAATAATCTTCCTTTCCTTTTCCATGAAGAAAATCATCAATGAAATGACAAAGATGAAGAATGATAGCAAGATGTGAGCAATCTTGAGCAGCAGATTGAGTTCTCTCTGTACAAGGTTCGCCTAACAACTCAGCAATTACTAGATGCAGCAATTTTGTGTGCACATTGTCAGACTTGAACTGTTATATATATCGAAGATTCAGTAGTTGGAAACTTAACTAACACGACAGAAGTTCTCCACTGCCTGCAGGAATTGTTTGTATGATCAACTTGCACTAGATAAGGGCATGCTTATAGGCGATCTAGGTTCAGGTTGTGAAGTAGGAACACTCGAAGTGTCAAGTACGTTACTGAAACAATATCATTTGTTTGTGATACTTCCTCTAATAAGCACTCTTCTTTTTTTTCGCATAACAATAAGCACTCTTCTTCTTCAGGTGAATTTGATGAAGAAGAAAACGACAGGGAATACTCATCCATACAGGAAAAACTAGATAGAGCTGCAAGTTGAAAGTGTAATTGAAGGGCATCTGTTAGAGAATCAGATTTCATCATTCATATCCATCGTTCGGCAGGGTCTTCTGAGCTCATGGATGCTGGGTACTGCCACAGAAAAACTCGAGTTTAGATGCATGAATTTGCTGAGTAGTTTGTTCAGTGTACAAGTGATTGCACATTTTCGGTTATTTCTTAACCATGTATGTGACTATAATCTGACACATATTTGCTACTTCGAGCATTTAGAGTTTTAGCCCTGCTACTGTGAAGGCAACCAAGTTTTTACATTTCAAGCACTAATTGGTGATGGATTGTCGTGCAATTATTGGTAGGTATATTTTGGTAAACCCTATGAGATAAGAGTCAAGCAATTTTTTCTTTTGCAGTAATTTGGATATGCTTGTGGTCTTACTGTATCAGTTTCCGTTACAGGAATACAAGGTGAAGACTGATGATGCATGCTTCTTTGTTCAATAACTGGAAGCAGAATGTGAGTGCAGGAGTTGTGACTATTTTCCATCACAATTCTTCATGTGCTTGCTCAAAATGTTGAAATTTATTTGAAGCTATATTTGGAACTGCAGTTCTGATAGCTGTTGATCATGACTTATTGTGTCGTTCTTTTGGTCAGTATTTGTGAGATATCTATCAACGATGGCAAGAAGGCTGTTGCTTCTGATTTCTTGGTGTTCAGTAGTTAAGGAGCTAGAGACATGCTTACTTTTTTTGTTATGGGAAACTTACTGAAACGTCTCTTTGGGATTAAGGTGAATATATGGTTTCTACTTTCCTATACTAGCACTCACTATCACAACTAAATGTACCTAAAATGATGCAAGTGGGTATAGTTTGTTTGTTATTAGGTCCCAGCATTAGATCCACATTTAGCTTACAAAATAGGCATTATCCTTTCTTCAACCGTGTGGCCTGTCGCCGCATGTATGATACCACATACAGATATTTCTGTGTTTCCATTCAAAGTTGATTGTTAGTCACAGGTGAAGATAACACCGAGATTTACATATACTTTATTTGAATAACAATTTACAGTAGTTTATGTTATCATTAACAACACCATAATTTTTTGTTAACTTGGCATTGAGGGGCAAGAAACTGGACTCTGGCGACTTCGTATTGTCAATACATTTCCAAAAGAAATATACCATATAAGCATGTATTTCCATCTCTTTGAGGTTATAAGAACATATGAGATAGACTGTTCTTGCATTATTTCATTTTAAGTTGGCAAATTGAGAAGAGACAGGACCGTCGCTTTTTTGATGCTATGTACAACATCAGCATATAGTATGGTGGTCTGTTGGCGTTGGCAGTTCCGATGGCATGTAGGAAATAATGTAAGCCTACGCCTCGGTCACATTCAACATCTAGCTGGAAAAGAGCTTCTGTTAAAAATTGTGAAAAGCAGAGTGCAGATGTAAATGAGATGACATCATAGTAGCCACAAATTTCATGCAATGGACAATTAGCTGAATAGGCCATTAAAATTTTCTAAAAAAACAGAAAAAGGAAACCTACCGGGATATAGAGAAGGTAGTACATTTAGTGAAAAATGTGCCTCCCTGCTCTAAAGTTAAATGATAGTGAGTTGAAGGTTTTATCATCAGGAGATTCTATGGTGCACCATTTTAGAATTTAAGAATGTTCTCCTAGCATATGATTAGTTGTTTTCTCAGCGAGATGCAAAATGTTTAGAAGCTTAAAGAATTTCTCTTGACAGTAGCACCACTAAGTTTTCCTGTAGGCGTAGATGTGGGTCGTAACAGTTTTGCCACCATATACGGAACTCCTTCATGGTGTCTAAACAACCAAATCCTTCAATCACTATGGCCATGTTAAAGATCACAAGCTCTAGGTGAGCTCTTTCTTTTGATTTCTGCTTCTTTCTATCTTATCTTCCTATAGCAACATTTTTGGCATACTTAACTTTGCCAGCCAAAACTAAACACACTCTATATAGGTAGTCCGTATCGACGAGCGCGGCGTGCCGCCGCACGGGCTTTTCTAGTCTTCCCGATGCCTAAGTATATGTTGGAAAAATGAGCAATTTACCGAATGATTTTATTAACAGAAATACTAGATAAAGCATGGCTAGTATAGCAGTGATAAAATAAGCCATGCGATGTGACAAAAACAAGGTAAACAGCATCTTCATATATGAACCGTAACTAAACATATCTAGAGCAGACAGTATAGCAAGTTGCATATATGAAATAGAGTCTAACATATGTAGGGCAAATACTAGAACAAGGAACTGCAGCAGAACCTCTAATAGAAAGGGGACGAACACGTACGGGATAGCAGCCGCAGAAGCGCTGGACTTGGGGTCGGTGTCCTCGCCAGCCATATCGTCGAGGAGGTCGTGGACGTCGGGGAAGAAGTCGTCGTCGGGGAAGTAGTCGTCGGAGTACGGGGCGTCCGTGACGAAGAAGTCAGTAGTCGCGCGAAGCGCTCCCCAAAAACCTTATCACCCTTCTCCCGTACAGGACTCAAAAGGTGCGGTTTCGGAGGCCTGCTGTCCCGACTCGCGGTGCAAGCCGCAAGCCGGGATGAAGAAGACAGCAGCAGCTCAGAGATTGGAACCAGTGGCGACAGGAAGGAGAAGTTCTGGTGCATCTCTCTGAGAGGAGTGACCTCCCTTTTATAGGCGCAAGAGAAGGAGGCGAGAGGACAGCGACGGGAGGCGAAACAAAGAGACGGAGATGAAGCGAACAGCCAGCAGCCGAAGGGCTGTACCGTTCGCATTGAAACTCCACTATCGCAAAAATCTTTTCAGCTTCCGTCTGATCTTTCGTATACCCGTAGTGCATGGCAAAATTTTAGACATCGGCTCGGCTCATTCCCGCGGCGCGGCGTGACGAGGCGAGGCGGGCGGCGGAGGAGGAGCGCGCGTGGATGTCCCTCTTGTTCTCATGCTCATACAAGTGGGGAAAGAACCTCCCATATAAAGAGGTCCAACTCCCTCTAAACTAGCAATGTGGGACTAAACTTTAGTTCCACCTTTTGCCTTGCACGAATGGGCTGCGTGGGCCTCTAGGATTTATTAGGAATTTCTGAAACTGGTATTGGGCTAGGCCCAAATAGACAAAAATTCCAGCAATCCCCCACCAGATCCCAAAGGCACACAAAATTTACCTTTGGTTCCAAAACACTGTTTTATATACCGATACTGCAGTGGAAACTGTTAAGTTGAACTTCCACCTAGAACTCTATGCTACACTAGTAAGCAACTTGAACAGTGGACTGGGCCTTGAACTGCAAGTTTTCTGCAAATCTAGCTTCACACAAAGCCTTGACCGATACGTGGCTACCGTGGGTCTTCCCCACGGGTGGAGCTTATGCGTCATACTCCAAGACCTTTCATGAGTTTACTGGAGAGAACCCTACTCTCATAGATTGCGACGTTTAACAATCAGACTCATATAGGTGCGTTCTTCAAAAGATGTTCTGCAGGACAACATCTCTTCTTCAAAGAGCCACTTAGAACACATTAAGATATACATCAACCTGCCATGCAGATTAGGAGAGTATTGCATCTTCATGGAGTGGTATTTTTAACAGTAAGGGTACTCTCCTCCCAGTTGACTAACAACTTGTCTTCCACATCTAATTCACGGGATCTCCGATCACAAAGAATAGGTTACCACTATGAACAACTCATGTTGTGGGTCTCATACCCATCTCCCTCGATGCATTATCTATCACATTACATGATAGACCCTTAGTGAAAGGATCTGCCAGATTTTTAGACGTTTGGATATAATCCAATGCAATAACTCCGGAGTTTCTCATTTTTCTGACAGACTTTAACCTTCTCTGAACGTGTCTTGATGACTTCATGTTATCCTTTGAGCTGTTCACTTTCGTGATCACAGTTTGATTGTCGCAGTTCATAAGGATACCCGGTACAGGTTTCTCAACAACCGGCAAGTCATTCAAGAGCCGGCGAAGCCAATCTGCTTCGACCGTAGCTGTATCTAGTGCTGTCAGTTCTGCTTCCACTGTTGACCTCGTTTAGATGGTCTGCTTGGAAGACTTCCAAGAAACAACGCCACCTCCATGAGTGAATACATATCCGCTCGTGGCCTTTATCTCATCAGCATGTGAGATCTAGTTTGAGTCACTATACCCTTCAAGCACCTTTGGGTGCCCAGTGTAGTGAATTCCATAATTCGCAGTGCCTTTCAAATAACGCAAAACTCTTTCTAGAGCTTTGCAATGCACATCTCCTGGTTTTGAGACAAATCGGCTCAGTTTGCTAACAGCAAAAGAGATGTCAGGTCTTGTAGCACTGGCTAAGTACATAAGCGAGCCAATAATTTGAGAATATTTCAATTGGTCTCTAGCAATTCTTCGATTCTTTCGAAGCAACACACTAGCATCATATGGTGTTGGAGAGGGCTTGCAGTCACTGTAGCCAAAGCGACTCAAGATCTTTTCCACATAGTGAGATTGAAGCAATGTAATCCCACCATCATCGTCTCTCAACAACTTGATGTTCAGAATGACATCAGCCACTCCTAAATCCTTCATCTCAAAACAGCGAGATTGGAAATCCTTGACCTCCTTAATAACATTCAGATTTGTTCCGAAAATCAATATGTCATCAACATACAAACAAAGCATAACTCCCTCGCCCCCACCATGGCGATAGTACACACATTTGTCAGCTTCATTCACAACAAAGACTTCTCTCACGCGCCATAAGACTGCTCTCACGCGCCACCTCTTATAGTGGATACCCTCAAGCATAGGAGGTCTCATGGAAGCAGCAAAACCACTTGGGGTAAATTGCCTATTATAAGGTTTTTGGATTGTTGGAAAAATGAGCAATTTACCGAATGATTTTATTAACAGAAATACTAGATAAAGCATGGCTAGTATAGCAGTGATAAAATAAGCCATGCGATTTGACAAAGACAAGGTAAACATCATCTTCATATATGAACCGTAACTAAACATATCTAGAGCAGACAGTATAGAAGGTTGTATATATGAAATAGAGTCTAACATATGTAGGGAAAATACTAGAACAAGGAACTGCAGCAAAACCTCTAATAGAAAGGGGACGAACACGTACGGGATAGTAGCCGCAGAAGCGCTAGACTTGGGGTCGGTGTCCTCGCCAGCCATGTCGTCGAGGAGGTCGTGGATGTCGGGGAAGAAGTCGTTGTCGGGGAAGTAGTCGTCGGAGTCTGGCGCGTCCGTGACGAAGAAGCCACAAATACGATGTCAACTACATGATCATGCAAGGCAATATGACAATAATGATGCATGTCATGATGATGAACGGAACGATGGAAAGTTGCATGGCAATATATCGCGGAATGGCTATGGAAATGCCATAATAGGTAGGTATGGTGGCTTTCTTGAGGAAGATATAAGGAGGTTTATGTGTGATAGAGCGTATCGTATCACGGGGTTTGGATGCACCGGCGAAGTTTGCACCAACTCTCAAGGTGAGAAAGGGCAATGCACGGTACCGAAGAGGCTAGCAATGATGGAAGGGTGAGAGTGTGTATAATCCATGGACTCAACATTAGTCAAAAGAACTCATATACTTATTGCAAAAATCTACAAGTCATCAAAAACCAAGCACTACGCGCATGCTCCTAGCGGGATAGATTGGTAGGAAAAGACCATCGCTCGTCCCCGACCGCCACTCATAAGGATGCACAATCTAAGAACACCTCATGTTTCAAATTTGTTACACAACTTTTACCATACGTGCATGCTACGGGACTTGCCAACTTCAACACAAGCATTCTTTAAATTCATAATCACCCAACTAGCATGACTCTAATATTACTACCTCCATATCTCAAAACAATTATCAAGTATCAAATTGATCGTAGCATCCAATTCACTTCCTATGATAGTTTTTATTATACCCAACTTGGATGCCCATCATTCTAGGACCAATTTTATAACCATAGCAAATACCATGCTGTTCTAAGAGACTCTCAAAATAATATAAGTTAAGCATGAGAGATTAACAATTTCTACAAAATTAAACCACCGCCGTGCTCTGAAAGATATAAGTGAAGTACTAGAGCAAAACTATCTAGCTCAAAAGATATAAGTGAAGCATATAGAGTATTCTAATAAATTACTATCATGTGGGTTTCTCCCAAAATGTGTGTACAGCAAGGATGATTGTGGTAAACTAAAAATCAAAGACTAATATCATACAAGACGCTCCAAGCAAACACATATCATGTGGTGAATAAAAATATAGCTCTAAGTAAAGTTACCGATAGACGAAGAAGAAAGAGGGGATGCCTTCCGGGGCATCCCCAAGCTTAGGCTTTTGGTTATCCTTGAATATCTTGGGGTTCCATGGGCATCCCCAAGCTTAGGCTCTTGCCACTCCTTGTTCCATAATCCATCAAATCTTTACCCAAAACTTGAAAACTTCACAACACAAAACTCAACAGAAATCCTCGTAAGCTCAGTTAGCGAAAGAAAACAAAACACCAATTCAAGGTACTGTAATGAAATCATTCTTTATTTATATTGGTGTTAAACCTACTGTATTCCAACTTCTCTATGGTTTATAAACTATTTTACTAGCCATAGATTCATCAAAATAAGCAAACAACACACGAAAAACAGAATCTGT
Organism: Triticum aestivum; assembly: GCF_018294505.1. Taxonomy (NCBI): domain Eukaryota; kingdom Viridiplantae; phylum Streptophyta; class Magnoliopsida; order Poales; family Poaceae; genus Triticum; species Triticum aestivum. The sequence goes on along the minus strand of NC_057802.1, from coordinate 534,778,061 downwards.
CAAAAACAGAACAGTCTGTAGTAATCTGTAACTAACGCAAACTTATGGAACTCAAACAATTCTAAAAAAAATAGGACGACCAAGATAATTTTTTTATTGATCTACTGCAATTTGAATCAGTATTTTATCATGTTCTAGTGATTTTAAACAATTGTTTTCGTTAACAGAAAGTTTCTGGAATTTTCAGCAAGATCAAATAGTTATCATCCAAGAAGATCCTATAGGTTTAACTTGGCACAAACACTAATTAAAACTAAAAACACATCTAAACAGGAGGTAGATGAAGTATTTATTACTAAACAGAAGCAAACAGAAAAAGAAAATTGGGTTGCCTCCCAACTAGCGCTATTGTTTAACGCCCCAAGCTAGGCATAAAAGCAAGGATAGATCTAAGTGGTGCCGTCTTTGGCACTCAATTCATAAGTAGCTCGCATGACAAGATTCATAAGGTAATTTAACTTTCTTTCTTGGAAAGTGTTCCATGCCTTTCCTTAATGGAAATTGGAATCTAATATTCCCTTCCTTCATATCAATAATTGCACCAATCGTTCTAAGGAAAGGTCTACCAAGAATAATAGGACAAGAGAGATTGCAATCTATGTCAAGAACGATAAAATCTACAGGCACATAATTCCTATTTGCAACAATAAGAACATCATTGATTCTTCCCATAGGATTTTTAGTAGTGGAATCCACAAGGTGCAAATTTAAAGAGCAATCATCAAGATCATGGAAACCTAGAATATCACATAAAGTTTTCGGAATCGTGGAAACACTAGCACCCAAATCACACAAAGCATAGCACTCATTATCTTTAATTTTAATCTTTATAGTAGGTTCCCACTCATCGTAAAGTTTTCTAGGTATAGAAACTTCCAAATTAAGTTTTTCTTCATAAGATTGCATCAAGGCATCAACAATATGTTTGGTGAAAGCTTTATTTTGACTATAAGCATGAGGAGAATTCAACACGGATTGCAACAAGTAAATACAATCTACTAAAGAACAATTATCATAATTAAATTCCTTGAGATCCAAGATAGTGGGTTCAATGCTATTTAATGTCTTGACCTCTCCAATCCCACTTTTACCAAATTTAGCATCAAGATCTAAAAACTCCGAATCATTGGGATGCCTTTTAACTAAAGTTGACTCATCTCCAGTCCCATCATTATCAAGATTCATATTGCAAAACAAAGATTTAATAGGGGACACATCAATAACTTTTAGATCCTCATCATTATTTTCATGGGAACTAGAAGAACACGCTTTTACAAAGCAATCTTTCTTAGCACGCAATCTAGCGGTTCTTTCTTTGCACTCATCAATGGAACTTCTCATAGCTTTGAGAGACTCATTGCTATCATGCTTAGGAGGAGTAGATATAAGTTTCAAAGAATCAACATCAAGCGAAAGTCTATCTACGTTCCTAGCCAAATCGTCAACTGTAAGCAATTTTTCTTCAAGCAAGGCATTAAAATTCTTTTGAGAGATCATAAATTCTTTCACACTATTCTCAAAATCAAAGGGCATCTTGTTAATTACCATAAGAATTATTGTAGGAATTTCCATAATTATTAGAGGAATTACTAGGGAACGGTCTAGGATTAAAGTTTCCTCTATAAGCATTGTTACCAAAATTATTCCTACCAACAAAATTCACATCCATAGATTCATTTTTATTCTTAATCAAAGTAGACAATGACATATCATTGGGATCAATAGGAGCATTCTTAGTAGCAAACAATTTCATAAGTTCATCCATCTTTCCACTCAAAACATTAATTTCTTCTGTAGCATGCACCTTTTTACTAGTAGATCTTTCGGTGTGCCATTGAGAATAATTAGCCATAATGTTATCAAGGAGTTTAGTTGCTTCTCCTAAGGTGATTTCCATAAACGTGCCTCCTGTGGCCGAATCTAAAAGATTTCTAGAAGCAAAATTCAATCCAGCATAAAAATTTTGTATGATCATCCATAAATTCAAACCATGAGTAGGGCAATTACGAATCATTAATTTCATTCTTTCCCAAGATTGGGCAACATGCTCATGATGAAGTTGTTTGAAATTCATAATATCGTTCCTAAGAGAGATGATCTTAGCGGGAGGAAAATATTTAGAGATAAAAGCATCTTTGCACTTATTCCATGAATCAATACTATTCTTAGGCAAAGACGAAAACCAAACTTTAGCACGATCTCTAAGGGAAAACGGAAATAACTTCAATTTAACAATACCAGTATCCGTATCTTTCTTCTTTTGCATCTGACATAAATCAACAAAGTTGTTTAGATGGGTAGCGCCATCTTCACTAGGAAGGCCAGAAAATTGATCTTTCATAACAAGATTCAGCAAAGCAGCATTGATTTCACAAGACTCAACATCATTAAGAGGAGCAATCGGAGTACTAAGGAAATCATTATTATTGGTATTGGAAAAATCACACAATTTGGTATTATCTTGCGCCATTGCGACAAGCAATCCAACACACAAGCAAACAAAAAGGCAAGCGAAAAAGAGAGGAGATTGGGAAAGAGAGGGCGAATAAAACGGCAAGGGTGAAGTGGGGGAGAGGAAAATGAGAGGCAAATGGCAAATAATGTAATGTGGGGGAGATGAGTTTGTGATGGGTACTTGGTATGTCTTGACTTGAGCGAAGAACTCCCCGGCAACGGTGCCAGAAAACCTTCTTGCTACGTCTTGAGCTTGCATTGGTTTTCCTTGAAGAGGAAAGGGTGATGCAGAACAATAGCGTAAGTTTTTGAGAACCAAGGTATCAATCCAGTAGGAGGCTCCTCAAAAGTCCCACGCACCTACACAAATAAACAAGAACTCGCAACCAACGCAATAAAGGGGTTGTCAACACTACAAAAAAAGACACATCCGTGACATTTTGGGCCGAACGAAAATTTTTTCTCTCATACTTATGACACTTCTATGACGATAATTGTGACAAAACCCGGTATCATCATAGATGTGGTGGGCTCCTACTTCTATGACAAAAAATCATGACAGAAAATGGGCTTTTCCTCCTGGGCGGGCCGGAGACGCAGCTGCATGACATTCTTTGGGCCGTCCATGACGGAAAAAACCGTGGTAGAAGCGAGGGCGAGGAAAATTTCAGCGAGTTCCCGGTTACGGTGGGAGGTCGGGGGCCGAGCGATGCGCGTTTCTCTCGTACACGTACGCGCGTGTGTGCGAGGCGTTAGCTCTAACTGAACCTGAGCGAGGCGTTGGGCTCTAACTGAACCCGAGCGATTGCACTGCAGGCTACGCGTTACTGAACCCGAGCGTTCGATCGATGGCTATTAACTGAACCCGATCGAGCGATTCCTTCGCTACTGCTACTAACTGAAGTCGATCGATGCTGCCTCTGGATGAACAGTGAGCGTT
>NC_057802.1:534759446-534774317 GCF_018294505.1 Triticum aestivum | reverse complement strand
GTGGATGAATAGGACCCCGTGGCGTTGCCTCTGGATGAACAGGACCCCGATCGATCGAGCCAGTTGGGGCTGGATGAACAGGACCCCGTGGAGGGCTGGATGAACAGGACGACCCCGTGGAGGGCTGGATGAACAGTAGACGGTGGAGGGGTGGATGAACAGTAGCCCGTGGAGGGGTGGTTGAACAGGAGCCCGTGGAGTAGCGCGCGGTGGAGGCTGGATGAACAGGAGCCCGTGGATGAACAGTCGCAGGTGGAGGCTGGAGGAGGTCGACGGTGGATGAACAGTAGCCCGTGGAGGCTGGAGGAGGTCGACGGTGGAGATGAACAATATCCCGTGGAGTCCCGCTTTGCGGTACGCCACACCCCTCCCGATGAACAGGACCCCCGTTTCCAACACAAGTCCGTTTCATCCGTTTTGCGGTACGCCACACCCCTCCCGATCAACAGGACCCCCGTTTCGACCGTAGGAGGTCTGTTTCCTCCGTTTTGCGGTACGCCAGACCCCTCCCGATGAACTGGATCCCGTTTCGAACGTGGCCGGTCGAACACAAGGTCGTTTCCTCTGTTCTGCGGTACACCAGGCCTCGTTTCCATCGCATGTTCCGTCCAAGCCCTCCCGATGAACACGACGACGCATTCCGTTCCGACCCAGCCGGTTGGCTCCCCATGAACACGATGACGACACTGTTTCTCCGTTCCGACCCAGCCATGTACATGAGCCCTGGCCGTACGTACGCGCGAGTAGGCGTTCAAGACCCCGCCCCTATGTACACATACGTGGCCGTATTTTCTTTCTTGCACACTAGCCGCTGTACGTACGTGTACATGCTACGTGCGCGCCTCTATTACGACATGTGCGCGCCTCTACATCGACCAGTATGTACGTACACGTTCGCGACCAGAATGACAACGCTACGTACGCTTCGACCAGGTGGGTCCCGACTGTCAGGCACTTCCTTGCGTGCGAAGATGTAGATGGTGGGTCCCAGCAGTCAGGGGGCGAATCGTTTTTTTTTTTGCCCGGACGCACTTCCTTGCGTGCGAAGATGTAGCTGGTGGGTCCCAGCAGTCAGGGGGGCGAATCGTTTTTTTTGCCCGGATGCACTTCCTTGCGTGCAAAGATGTAGCTGGTGGGTCCCAGCAGTCAGGGGGAAACGTTTTTTTCGCGAAATACGGTGACCCGTCCGGTGGGTCCCTGCTGTCAGGTGGAGGAATCATTATTTTCCGCGTAATAAGGAGGCACTTCCTTGCGGCTGCCGTGGACCCAGCCGTCAGCCTCTCCATGTATAATACTCTTCCGATGGAAGTCGTTCCTTGACCACGTTGACCACGCCGCGTCGAGAGCACCAGGGCGGTGGACGACGACAAGGCCTAGGAAGGGGACGACACAGAGCCGGGGAAGACGCGGCAGTGGAAGCCCGCGCGAAGAGGAGTACGAGGGTTCACTGGTTCGACTGCGGTGTGAGGCTGCCATCGACGCAGAATAACAGGGGGTGTGGGTGAGTGGAGGGATGGCCTGGCCAACGGTGGGAGTAGTAGGGGGCGGTGAGGCCTCCGCGGCAGCACAGCTGGCCACGGGAGGCAGGAGCAGGCGGCACGACCGGCGCTGCTTTGGGCGGCTGGAGCAAGAAGACCAGAGCTTGAAGAAGCACGACGGCCGTTGGATGGACATCGTACGGTCACTGCAGCTAGAATCGTTTATATTGACTAAGTTGACAAAGCCCTTGGTACGTCAACTTAGTAGGCCCACAGGTCAGCTTCCGAAACGGTGCGCCCCAGATGTCAAGGGGAGGAATCATTTTTTAGGCGGGTGAAGCTAGAATATCCGAGATTGAAGAAGAAGCACGGCATCCGTTGGATGGACATCCAACGGCCACTGCTGCTAGAACCGTGTGTTGTCTATAAGTTGACAAAGCCTTGCATACGCGTCAACTCTCTTTTTTTAGGGGACGCGTTAACTTAGTAAGGCCACAAGTGTGTGGCAGAGAACTTATAGCCCATTTAAGATTTGTAAGAATGTGCAGCCCATTTTTGAATTATAATGGAATTTACTACAGCCCAATTACAGTTTGTTAAAAGTACAGCCCATTTCAACCAACTGTTCAAAACAGAATTCAATAAAATTTCCCACATTTTGATGGGATCCGAAATATTTTTATCCCGAAATTTCTAGTCAGATTAAATACAATTTCAATATAAATTTATATTACGTAAAAATCCAACGAAACATTGCACTCGCAACAATTAATGAAATTAAAATTTTCAATATCCAAAAATAATATTTTATAAAGTAATTACGTGTTTGGTGCATTTTTTTATAGTTACTGCCTAATTTTTATAATTACATCCCATTTATTATTTCCTAAAGCCCATTTTCTTGTTAAGCCTAATGCATCCCTCCTAGGAAAGATTTGCAGCCCAGCGGGGCGGAGAATAACAACTTGACCTTGCCTGGGTATTCCTAAAAAAAGTATAGCTGGGCTAGCCATTTTCAGCTTGAAAAAAATTAATATCCGGGCTGGATATCTGGCCTGGACTTGACGGGCCACAGCCCGCCCAGTTAATACCTGTAGCGATGTTTTCGTTGTTGTTCAGAGGAGAAAAAATAATATCTGGGCTAAACATAAAAAAACTCTGCAGTGCTCACACCTCAAAAACACAAATACTGCTCGAGCTGCTTGGTCCCAGCTGTCAGCCGCTTCTTGTGCAATTCTCTCGTTTATTGACTACATAGGTTGACAATGGTGTGGGACCGTGATGTCAGGAAACCAGGAGGAAGCAAAAAAATTATAGTTATATATATAATAAGGAGGCACTTTCATACGTGAGGCTATGGCCCTGGTGGGTCCCCATTGTCATCCTCTCCAAGTAAAGTCATCTCCTCGCCCGCGCGCGCTTTCCGCCCGAGACAGTCAGCGCCGCCCGCCCCGCTTCCCGGTGCAGGCGATTGCTCCACCTTCAAATGACACAAGTGCCATTCGTCCGTCCATCTGCCGCCCACATTAATGATACGCGGTTGCTGAGGCGGCTACTCCGGCGCCACACGTCCGTCCCTCCGCCGCCCACCATTGCTATATAAACTGCTGCCGGCCATGGCCACAGTCATCCGCATCCGTTCCCTTTCTCTTGTCCGCACCACTTCTGCCCACCATGGCTTCCTCGCGCTCCAGCACTCTTCGGGACGGGCGGACGACGGACCACAAGGAGATGGCAACCATTGCTGCCGACCGGCTGGCCGATAGGCAGCCGGGGGACGATGACGTCCAAATGAAGAACATGGTAGTCGATGATCCGGCGCCAACCCCCTCCTCCACGCCATCCTCGCCGGTGCATTGCACCATGACCATCGGCGAGGCCTGTGCCCAATATATGGACACGGTGAGGCAGATGCGTGAGGAGCAGTTCTAGGAGGTGCAGGCCGACGCCGCCTACAACCACCATCTCCTCGAGGAGCACTTGCAGGCGGAGGAGCAGATCACCACGGAGCGGGCGGAGCAGGAGGCGCTGCTCGACTCGTACCCCTCCGCCCGTGAAGGCCGCCTCGAGCGCTGGCGATACCGCATGCGGGTGGCAGAGGCTGCGGCCGCCTACAAAGAGGGCGATGAAGCGGGCGAGGCGCTGTTTGGCGAGACCAAGGACGAGGCAGAGGATAATGCCAGCTCCGACGAGTGCCCGCTCCGTTGGCGTCGGAGAGGCCCTGCTCCGCCGAGGCCCCGCGGCGCCAACAACGAGGCAGAGGACACCGCCAGCTCTGCCGAGGCCCCGCCCCGCCAACAACGAGGCAGAGGACATCGCCGGCTCAGCCGAGGCCGCACCTTGTCGGCAACGAGGGGGAGGATTTCCACCACTCCGCCGAGGCGCCGCCCGCAGGCAACGATACAGAGGACATCGCCGGCTCCGCCGAGGCCGCGCCACACAGAAAACAAGGAAGAGTAGAACACGGTAGGTCGCCGTCGCTCGGGTCCAAGTAAGGCCACCGCTGCTACCCTCCGGTTGAAGCCAAGCCAGGCGGGTTGACCATTGACGGCCGGTTAGCTTCTTGGCGGCGACGTGGAGTCGAGAGCTGTGTTGGAGAAGAACGCTGCTTCTACTTAACTGATGGTGCAGTTGGCTGACTGACACGTCGGCCCAACATGCCACATGTCAGTTACGCAACTGCACCTGCAGTTAAGTCACTGAAGCTTCTGTTCGGCTCAGCGGGACACGGGTGGGTAGCTCCAGCGCACCCCTTTTTAGTTGAAGAATGTATGAAATGTAATGAAATCCGGCATGTTTATATGAAATCCGACCCTGTATGAATGAATTTATTTCGATTAGTTCGAATTCCTGTATCACTGGCATTGGATGAACATGCAAAACAATACGTACTAGCATTATTCCCAGGGTGATCACCTCGTTTGCAGCAGTTTCACATGTACTCCCTCCGGTCCTTTCTAGTCTCCATACAAGTTTTGTCTGCAGTCAAAGTATCTCTACTTTGACCAATCTTATAGAAAAAAGTATGCACTTTCACAATGTGCGGAGTAAAAAGGAACAGAAGGAGTACAAAGAGTTTGAGCAGCTTTTTAGCATTTCTGTACATTGCAATCAAACACACAGGGCTGGCAATTCATAGAGAACATTCAAAACAATCGATGATTATGCATCTCAGCGACTCACATGTCAGAGGCAATATTTACTTCACAACTAAAGAATAAAGAAAAAATTGATCGACGCTGCTGACAGCAAAGGGCGTCCCATTCGAAAATATCAAACGCATGCCTTGCTAAAATCAATGAGCAAAATTTGACAAGGTTATCCCATTCCAAAATATCAAATGCCTACGATTGTGGAATGGGCAGGGTTTGCCATCAGTTCGGACATTGACATGGCACCTCGTGCTAAATAAACCAGCTGTTCTTTTTGTGTAGTTCCACCAAAATCAACCAAATTCGTGCGTAGCTTGTATTATTTCACCCTTATATGTTGCAACGCCTTGAACATATCGGCACCTCCTTTCTTGTGGTGGAAATGAATGATTCGATGTATTCATGAACATTTTGTGCAGTTCCCATTGAAATCAAGTTGAGCACCCCTGTTTGCACAAATACAAAAAAAGTGATTAGTATATATAAAGCAAACTGTACTATGAATTGACAGTTTAAACAGGCACCTACATGGTCCATGTAGAGCACACTTTTAGAAAAATGGAACTCACCAGAAAGAATCCTAGAACAACATTGTACTCGCGCATCACAGCAAAAAATGGAGATTTGTCAGTCCTTCTAAGCTGAAGTTAGTTTGGTCTTATGGGGAGTAATGTAACCATCCTTCAACTGCTCCTTCTGATGAGAAGATAGACATGGCTTCTTCATCCTGGCATAATCGGAACTTGTCACTTCACGTACTCCATATTCTTCTTCAGAGGAAGATGGTCATGTTGTGCAAAGACAAGAGGACAACTAAATGCTAGCATCCCTGTTTGCTCGAAAAAAGGAAAGGAAATATTTAAAACAGCACAGATGAAGCACATCTCAAGGACAATACCACTTTTTCATGATAGTATCTAAACAGTAGCACAACACCAATAGAGATGGCAAAGCTCAATTATATGGATGAAATCAGTGGGCGAGTACCAACCTTTGTTAGGAGGCTTATTGTGTAGAGCATACAGATGAAGCACTTCTCCGGAACCATCTGTTGCTATCTACTGTGGTGGCCATGCTTACTATATACTCCTCGATTAGTTTAAGGCTTCCAACATCTTCTTGTGCAGTTCCACTAAAATATATAGTATCTTCAAAGAAGATCCCTGTTTGCACAAGTAGAGATAATTACGTATTACATTAAGAGTGTCATCAAATCAGTGGCAAAACAATTGCTCGTTCCAGCCATAGCAATAAATTAAGATGCAAAACTATATCATTACTTGTGTCATCACAGTTCCAGTGCTTCATTACAGCACCGGGAGTTGATTTTTGTTTTTCTTCCACTTGTTCTTCCCCTTCATCACTTGGTTCAATAACAGACAAGCTTCGCCGTCAATGTAAGATTTGGCATGTCAATTAGGGAGCACAAGTATAGCACTAAACAATGACATTAATTTTCTGATGGAAGTGGCAAAATACAGGCCAACAGTTGTGAAATATCCTTATCTTACCTCAATGGGATATTACGGTGCACATACAGATTGGAAGTCTTGTCTCCATTTGTGCAGTTCACTAAAATCAAGCAACATTACCGTACAAGTAGCACAACATATGAAAGCACACTGCAGAATCATGTGAAAGAAGGCTAGTACTGACCTCTCATGATGCGGAATTCAAACAACTCACAAGAAGAAGATCTGAACCAAATTTGCCAACACGGATAGGAAGTAAGATCTCCTCTTGTGCAGTTCCACTAAGATCAAGCAATCAAGCAACGTTGTTGGTGTGACATTTTGGCTGAACTGCACAAAACACTCTTAAAACATAAGTGTTTTGTGCAGTGCAACAAAAGGTCACAATGGCAACGAGGTGAAGTAGATAACCCTGTTTACACAGAGGTGCAAAGGAAACAACTAGTGGTCAATAACGGTGGATGACACAGAAGCCAACAATAAGAAGCATCTACCTTATCTAAATGGGAAAGAAAGCAAGACAGTAGCATTTCTCAAACGGTGGCATTGATTAATATTAACATAGAGATTATATTAACAATAAAATTTGTTAAACATGTAATTTGCTTTTAACTGTGGCATTGCATCAATTTTCCAGCGGCATTATTAGAGGGTGTTTGTTTACAGGGACATTTTGGTGTAGGGACTAAAAAAACTCTGTGTCAGTCCCATCTAAACCAAAGAGGAGGGACTTTTAGGGACTAAAAGTGGGCATTTTTGGGACTAAAGAAAGAAGACCCCGAGGGAGCCTTTTTGGGACTTTTTCCAACAGTTGCCCCTGCCACGCATCGCACCTTATCTATATTAGTTCATTACTAGGGGTAACATGGTCTTTTAGCATGTCATTTAATAACCTCTAGTCCATGTTTAGTCCCTGGAACCAAGCAGGTAGGGACTAGGGAGTTTTTAACCAAACAGGGCCTTAGATTAACAACAGCTAAAGAGTTGCACGGGACAGTGGACGCACCAACACCATGTGCATCTACCGATGTACTGTGGTCATGCATAGTCTATTGCAACAAAGAACAAACAACCAAGGAGCATATTTGTGTTGGTCCCAGTTTTGTTATCTTTAGACACCTTTCCCTATGTGAGCGCAGCAAATCTAGTACTGCTCAAACTCTACAGCCTTGTCCCCCAAAACAAAAGATTAGTTCGTTACAGATGTGCATACTGCGTTTGTCATTGTTTTCCCTTTTCGACCAACGTAGGTGTTGGATAGCCAGTCTGTACTAGTACTTTTGCCCCTTCCTTTCCTCTTTGAACCACGTCCTAGATTTATGCGATACAACTTTCCCCACAACTTTCCCCCGTTCCTTTCCTCTTTGAACCACGTCCTAGATTCATGCTATACAACTTTCCCCCCTTCCTTTCCTCTTTGAACCACTTTTCCCACTACTTTCCCCCACTCCTTTCCTCTTTGAACCACGTCCTAGATTCATGGTATACATGCAGCTAGAGCAATGCATGTGGAATAAGTAAATTATACCTTAAGGTTCTTGGGGCATGGTTCGGTGGGAGACGGGACGATGGCGAAGAAGAAGGGGTCGGAGGCCCTCCCGCGTCGCTGCTGGGTGAAAGTGAACAGCTGTGCCGGTAGTGGATTCCCTCCCTCGCCGACGGCGACAACGTTAAGCCTCCTTCCCTTCCCGATGGACGGATCCTGCCGGCTCTTAGAGCAGCAGTGAGGGGAGAGAGAGGCCAACGAAGTCTTGTTTAGATCTGGAGAGGGTGAGAGAGTGTGAAGAGAGCAACTACAAGCGCTGAGGCTCCAGCGTGTGTATATATACTGGAGAAAGAGTGTGAAGCGTGCAAACCCTAGAAAACAAGCACCGAGGCTGCAGCTTATACGTGATGAGGTGATTATACGGTCACTACAAGATCGTATAGCTCCGTATCCATCCATTTTGACCAGTCAAAGAATCCTCCTGGCACAAATTATGCTCAAGTGTAGTTATCGCACCCGAGACCTCAAGTTGTTTTTTTGAGTGGAACCCAAGACCTCAAGTTTGATGAGCAAACAGGCTAACTAGCTACACAACCCTCCCGTTATGTTCAACGAGAGGAAAATAACCTTTTATACATTCCTGCATTCGTGTGACAAGCATGCCGTGTTTTTTGTGTGTGTGGGAGTCATTGGGATTTAAATCATAATCGTGTCATGTGGCTTTGGTGTTAACACTATCCGCAGTGGTGCAGAAATAATGCAACCTTAGTCACCTTACCTCTCTCCACGTAGTACGTTGGGTCCCACCAGTCAGAGGGTGAAACAAACAAATTAATAAGAAAAATTAAAAGCGCCAGCGGTGTATCTTACCTCACACATCTCGCTACTGCTCGGGAACACTGTCCAATTGATCCCTTTGTTCGCTCACGTACTATTTTAAGTGAATCCTTATTATAACATGCACACAATTTTGGGCCCTTGTATTCGACCTAAGTCAGTGTGCCACCGTATCTCGTACTTACTACTCCCTCCGTCTAGGTGTAATAAGTCACGTTAGAAGGTGCAGCGGGACCAAGGTGCGTGCATGTGCGTGTGTGTGTGTGTGTTTAACAGCATGTGTGTGTTAGAGAGAGCGACAGATCGACCTACTCCTACAGAGAGATGGTGGGTAGTGTATGATTTTAGCCGCGAGAGTCGGTGCATCCACTCGTTTCCGGGCGTGTCCGGTAGGGACAGGCGGACAGTTGCCACGCCCGCTCCTGGCCAGCCTGGCCCACCCAAAGCCCCTCCATCGGCCGTGCGCGCTTCCCGCCCGAAATGGTCAGCGCCGCTCTAAAGAATTGGTGCCGCATTCATGCCAGGGCAGAGCGGACGCGACCTCTCACTCGCACAAGAGTGATGGTTGCTTCGTTCGTCCAACTTACTGCTGGGTCTATGTGATTTGATGGCTCATTGGTCTTTATTACTGAGGTGGTAGGACTGCTGGATGTCCCACGCTTTCGGCGAAAGGAGGTACTACTAGATTACAATTTTCTCCATTCTTACAGCGGAGGAGTGCAAGAGCAGTGAAAACACGCAGGCTCAGTGATTACATTGCCCACCTCACACTATCACCATATTTTCAGGACACCGTGCGACACCTAACTCTTTACATAGTACTCCCTCCGTTCCTAAATACTAGATGAGTCTCCGCGCGTTGCCGCGGAACAGCCGTATATCTCTCTGCGTAAAATTACCGATTTCATAGAACTAAAAAAACTCTATAACCGCATGACAAATGTGGTAGCCAAACTAAAAAAACTCCCATCATCATTTAGATCATCCCACGTAAGGAAAAAAGATCAGCCAACTCCTACTGCATAATGGGATTATATTTTTCTTTTGACATGTTAATGGGACTTAAAAGCTCACTTACATGCATGCTACCGGTGCATGCTTGCGTGCAGACATGTTGATGTGATTTAAAACCCACTCACATGCACGCCACAGTATTTATGCATGCTTGCATGTGGCTTAGTGCGGAGCCTCTCAACGTCTAGATCAGACGGCTATTATGGACTGATTTAGTTCATCTAACGGCTACATTAATTTTGATGATGTGGCTCAAGCAGAGGATAGATAATTCCTAGTAGTGGGGGCTAGCTATTACTAGTAGATAAGTCTTTGTAGAGATTCCACTAGGTGAACTACATACGGAACAAAATGAATGAATCTACACTTAAAATGCATCTATATACATCCGCATGTGGTTCATGGTGAAATCTCTACAAAGACTTATATTTAGGAACGGAGGAAGTACTAGTATAGTACGTACTATAATTTATCAGCGAGATAAATTTGTACAATGCTATGAAGCTTCCAGCTTCTGTTACATGTATCTTGCGTCCAAGGTTGCCCATTGCAACATTTCATCAAATACAAAGGAGACTAACATGCATGCTATTGCATCTCAATGATTGACAGATCATAGCAAATATGTACTCCCTCTGTTCCAAAACAAGTGTCTCAACTTTATGCAAACTTTAGTACAAAGTTGGACTACTACTAAAGTTGACACTTATTTTGGAACAGAGGCAGCTAAAGAAAAAATGACCCATGCAGTCCCTAGCCCTTGAACCGTGAACCCTAACCAGGCTTCAATTTGCTGGCAACGTTCGAGCTTCCTAAGAAATGAAGTTTGCAACCTTTTGACCATCGGATCATTTTGTGCAGTTTCACCAAAATCGAGATGAGCATCCCTGTGGCAAAGAAATTGAAGAAGCATGATTAGAATAAGATTACTGGGACTAGTTGATGAGACATAAACTCATCAAAATACAGTACGTAGAAGCCAGTAGAGGTATGTGCAGGGCAAAGAAGTAGAGAAATATCCACATGGAGTGATGTGGGCAGCTGGAGTAGTGGTGCAAGCCGGCTGTAAAGGGAGTTGTACCCGAGGGACGTAGCTCAACCTTGAGGAGGGCGGCGGGAGGCGGCAACTGCCCACGCCGCGGCAGTGAGCAAGGGACGAAGGCAACCTCACCGGCTTTGCGAGAGAGAACGGCGGGGACCCCTGATCGGGATGTGCCGACACTGGGTTTTCGCCGTCGGCGACGGCGACCGCATCTACACTAAGCATCCACCGCTTCCCCCGGCGGACGTGATCCGCCGGGATGTTAGAGATGTGGCCACAGTTGTTTTGTGCGAGAGAGTGTGAAGAGAGCAACCCCAGCAAGCAACCGTGTAGGCTGGCCCGTCCTGACTATGTATATAGTGGAGCGGTTTCCTTTTCTCTCCATATGAACCTATCATATTGCGTACGTGCCACTGAAGAAAAAAAACTTTATATATAAATGACGCGGCACCTACTACTCGTTCTCCTATAACCTTGCGCTTGGCATCTCCAAAATATTAACCTTGCGATTGGCTCTTCGCCTCTTCGGGAAGTCGAGCAATAATGGTATAGCAGTGTATATCGTTCTGGCTATATGAGACCGAATGAATTGCTGCACGTCCACCACGTGGGCGAGGGTCGAGGGGCGAGGGAGAGTGCTACATACGGAGCAAAATAAGTGAATCTACACTCTAAAATACGTCTATATACATCAGTGTTTGGAGTATGTACTAGTAGTTCATATTGAAATCTACTAAAGGACATATATATTCCAAACAATATGATATAATCTCTATAACAAAGGTAGTAGGGACGAGGAGTAAATGGAGGGAGTAGTAAATTTTTCTCCTCGTCCGGCGAGCCACCGTGCGCATGTGCGAGGGAGCGGGCGTAAGGCGGACAGTACTAAGCAAGCTTCACCTCATCCCGCAAGTGGGCGGGGGAGACGGCGTACTAAGCAAGCTTATCCTCGTTCTGCGAGTTGACGAGACACATCAAAAGTACTCCAGTGCATAGAGCCTTGCCTCTAAGGTAGGCCCCACATGGTTTTCCTCTTTTTTTTAACATAACGCGTCAAGTCGCAATTTGTTTGTTCACCCGTGGTAGACGATCCTCCCTCCACCAAGTGGACAACCAGTACACGTGCCAAATTACCACGTGGGCTGCCTTTTTGTACAGACATGAGCTCCACCGTGTACCCGCGCGGGTGTGGTTGGGAAACATACGGGGGTATGTGCGCCGTGCATGCACTTCTTCTCTTCGTGCACCTCCCCCACCTACGTGGGTGTCTGTGAGGGATACAAACCGCGTTCATGAGTGTTTTTTGTTTTGGGGTGGGGGTGGGGGTGGGGTGGGGGGTTGATTTCGTGAATGTATTTGTGGGAATATGTGTCGATGACATCTCAAACAAAATTTTGCATGCAATGAGTGTGAAATGGAGGCCTATCCATATCATATATAGAGGGTCGGGCAATCCACAAGAAGAGAGGGAGGGGTCATAGATATCGATAGATTCGAAGAGAGGATCAAGTGGGTGGGTGCGAGATCGATGAAGAGAGCCATCGAAATTGTGTGTGTGTGCAAGTCAAAGATATAGGGCGACTGACCTACCGGAACGTCAGAGGGCACATGTCAAGTTTGTGTGTGGCAGGGAGACATGACTAGAGCGCTTGATGTATCGGTGTGTGTGGGGGGAGGGGGTGGGGGGAGGGGTAGGCACAGGCCTAACTATAGAGGTAGAACAACTCGTATATGTGTTGAGAAGGAGAGACCTAGCTATGTCTTGAGGGAGATCGGTCGACATCCATACATAACTGACGGACGGGAAATATGATGGGACAGAGAGAGAGGAGAGAGATAGGGAGGGAGAGGGGTAGAGTGCTGGATGGGTGATGGAGTTTCTTCTCGAAGATGGTGGGAGAGGCCTACTAGATAAACTGAGGGTGGAAATGCAATGTTATCAATAAGAGTGGGGATGTGTTTCTGTGTGTGCCTGTGCGTGATAGATCTGTCGGGACGCATCCATGGATGATGAAGGGGAACCATGTGTTTGGTAAGCAAACCTAACTAGATCGGTAGATCAATTGTTGTTTGTCGCAGGAAGGGAGAGACATAACTAATGAGGTAGATCGATCGATGCGTGGGTAAAAACGAGTTATAAGGACCTAGCTAGCTATGTGTATAGCGAGAGATCGGTCGGTGTACGTCCATTTGTTAGAGGCAAATAAGGCCCACCTACTAGCTAGATAGGGAGAGGAGTGTGCGGTTGTGAGATCGATGAAAAGAGGGGTGAGAGTTTACACGTGTGTGTGACCGTATGAGAGACACGAGGCAAGGACACATAAAGGAGGAGATTGAAGGTGCGTGTGTATGTTGTAGGCAGGCATCGCTGGAGAGGTTTATCGATCGGTGTGTGTCGGAAAGGAGTTGTGGAGACTCTGGGAGAACGACCTAAAGAAAAAAATGAATGTGCCCGGTGGATAGAATGCCGAGGGAGGGGGAGGGCGAGGAGGTCGTGTGCATGCACGAGAGAAAGTTAGTGGTAGCTACAAAGGTTAGAGGATTGTGTGGGTGTAAGAGACTAACAAAGATCATAATTTGATATGAAAGCGGATTCATATATTTGAATAGGAGATCATAGTGTTTTAAACATATGCATGCATGAATATAGTGGTGATACACGTGCTGTGCACATGTTATACCATAATGTGATAATGCATGGCGTTTGCAACTCACAGCTAAATGTCGAACAATCTAAACCATACTATACATCAAACAATCTCACATTTTATTTGAATTTGTGATAATGTGTGGCATTTGCAGCTTACAACTAAATATCGAACAATCTAAACAATACTATATATCGAACATTCTCACATTTTATTTGAGTTGGTAATGTGTGGTGTTTTCAACTCACATCTAAATACTTGTAGGCGTAGGGGGCGGGGCACCATACATAATGTGATAAACACATTATACATATGAGACATGGTTTAGATTATGAAGATCTAGCTAGATCTAGAAATGTAATGTGATTTGAAATCAACATAAAGTGGATTCAAAAAATCGAGTTCGAGTTCATATAATACACATAGTTCATATGTAACTCGAGACTAATCATGTGGTGTGCTGTGAAGATAATACACAAACGATGGTTTAACTTGACAATAATGATGATTATAGATCTTATTAAAACAGAGAAATGAATTCAAATGCTTTGACTTCACAACAATCATTACTGTAGATCTTATTCAAATAGAGAAACGAATTCAAATTTAGTTCATATTGAAGCGGTAGTATATACGTTTGGAATGCACTAAAACGTTCATTTGAGTAGTAGGTTGCATGCATTATACACGTAGCGAAATATTTTAATTGGACATAACATGAATTCAAAGTTTTGAATGACATTTGTAGTGTGCATTGATTTGGTACAGTACACGTTAGGCTTGTCCCGAAATTTCAACCCGCGCCTTGTTAGCCCGAAATATTTCAGATATATCTTTGTCTCGTCGTGCTCCGACAACTCCCTCCATCTCAACCCGCTCCTTGCTATTCCGAAATTACAACACGCGCGAAAACTCCCACCTCCTGTGAAATCCCGACACGTGAAATGCCCGTGGTAGCCCTGAACCGAAAGAACCGCCTCAAATCGGTGGGGGTACTTTCGTAACTTACCCCACATTTCGGACAAGCGCGTCCCTAAGCCATGGTTCCCCACTGCCATCCCATCCACCCACCCATTCGTACACCGAGGCCGCGAAAACCCGGGATGAAGCCCCACACCCTGCTCCGTCCGCCACCCAGCCGGAGCCACTTCCCCGACGACGTCGTCCACAGCAACACCTCGACGTCCCTCATCCACTGTACCGGATGAGGATCCGTCATCGATATCGTCATCCCGCCGGTTCAGCCACCCCGTCCTCCACCTCCAAGGAGCTGCCCCGACGTTCCCCTCGTCTTTCGCGCCACCTCCATTCCCACACCGCCGTCTTCACCTGCACCACCGGAAGAGCATCATCATCACCATTTTCTCGGATGAAGCTGCGGCCTAATCGGCGCCACCAAAGAGGTTGTACACTAATCGCCGCATTTTCTTCTTGATTCGATCTCACGGTGCTGCCGACGCTCGGTCCCGAGCCGACACGGCGCGGCTCCATCCACGGCGGCGTCACCGGCCACTTCCTCCACGGTGTCGCTCCCTCGGCGGCGACGTCCACATCAGTAGGAGCTGCTGCTGCTTTAGCTCTCGCTCATGCTGCTGGTCTGCTCTTGCTCTCGGTCCCCTGCCTGGTCTGCTCTTGCTATTGCTCTTGCTTGCGCTGCTGCTCCCGCTCTTGCTCTTGCTTGCGATGCTGCTCCGATTTAGCTACACTTCAGTCGACTGAATCGGCTTTTGGGTCACTCAATT
>NC_057802.1:534736071-534759042 GCF_018294505.1 Triticum aestivum | reverse complement strand
CACCGGTGGTGGCGGGGCGGTGGCATGGGGATCGCCGGAGAAAAAGCTCGGCATGGGGGGCCTAGAGGGATGGCCGGGGCAGCGACGGACCAGCGGTAGGGAGTGTTTTCGGGGTGGGCGGGGCGGCGCACCGCCGGCCACGGGCGGCGCGGGGCTGCTGTTTGGCCGGTGGTGGCTGGCGGCTCAGGGGGGTGGAGGTTGAAGATGAACTACAGGCCCTTGATTTCGTATCCGACGGCTGCAAAATCGAATGACCAGAGATGAAAAAGTCAGTCGACCGACGTGTAGCCTCACCTTGCTAGTGCGTTCAATTTCGGCAGCAAAATTCAGTTTCGACAGCAAAATTCAGTTTCGACAGTTAAGTTCAGTTTCGATAGTTAAGTTCAGTTTCGACAGTTAAATTCAGTTTCGACATTTAAGTTCAGAGATGAGCGGCTGATGTATTCTACATCTAGCACTTTGTGGTTATGTATTTTACATCATGTATTGGAGATGCTATTAGAATTCCATTCAGGTTAACATTGTCTCTCTTGTCCTGCTTCAGCCTCGGTGTCGTACAACTCACCGGAGCTGCTCCAACGACGAAACCCTCCATCACAGCGGAGCAGTACCTCGGGCTCTATCTCCAGACGCCTAAGATCTTCTTCCCCTCCTCCGACAGCCAAGTCAGCCGGAGCATCCTCACCGGCCAACCCAATCACGCTGAGATCGACATGGCTTCGCCAAAGAGATCGACATGGTACTACTATTCATGAATTTGGTTCAAAGGAATGGAGCAAAGGAAAACTGTAGGATTTGTTCCTTTAGTGTCTCCTTGAAAGAAAAAACGTAGGAATTTTAATTTTCACTTGTCCTCCTTTTCAAATTCCTATTCATGAAGCACAAGACTAAGAGATAGTAGCATAATAGCATTATAACCGTACATTTTCTTGTGGTTTGACTTAATCTCACCATGCTTCTTTGCATCCTGTGATCTTCCAATTGTTGTGAATCAAACACCCAGATTGGCAGAAATCCTGTGTTTTTAAATTCTCTGTTTTGCACGTGCATTCCTATCCTATTCCTGTCTATTTCCTATCCCTGCATTGTTGGAATCCTCCAATTCAAACAAGCCCTTACAGAATTACTTCTCTTACAGATAGTTGTCAAAGAAAACCTTGCGTGGTTTGTCCCGCTCCTACTGCGCCGTCATCCACCCCAGCTCAGCTGCTCCAATGACAGAAGGGTCCAGCACAGCGGGGATCCGGCCTCCAGACTGTCTTTCGCCGTCTCAGATCTTCTTCCCCGCCACCGGCAGCCATGAAAACTGCATTACCATCATCAACCGAGCAGATGACCTGGAGGACTACACGGGTCCGCAAGAGAGGTCGCACTCTTTCGTGTCTGCTTACGTTATGCATCACTTAATATTACATGCTACTTTATCGTCCTGTTCACCGATTAGACTCTGAGTCAGCTCCAAACTAATGGTCAAACTTGAGTTTTTAAATGGTTGTGGGGTACATATCAGGGCACAATCAATAGTATCTATCTACTATCTAGTTAATCTCCAGTGTCTACTATGAGTTTCATGTTGGGTGGGAAACAAACTGTAAAGAAGCCATTATCTGTATTTTTTAACTGAAGCCATTATCTGCCTGCTATTATTGGTTTTGGGTCTATCCACAGGTTGCTACCATCACTCTGGATTTCTGCATGCACTCCTTACATAATCTCACTATGTTTTATTCCTATGCATGACAGTTATTGTAAACAATGGAACTGAACATGTAGAGCAAAAGAGACGAGCCTTGCGTGGCAATAAAATTTCATGCAGACGTCGCTCCATGGTAGGTGCAAAGGCAGCCCCCCTCCACGCATTTCGGATTGTAATCGAGAGGAAGGTATCTGTTCTGAGGGGGATTCAGAAGGAGAAGACAACTCCTATTTACCCCCTGAGGTCTTCGCTCTAACTTGGCATGCTGATGTTGGTTATATCATGCATATGGTGCCTTGCATTGCTTACTTTATACATCAAATATGTCATCTGCTTAGTTTAGACATCCTTTGTGCGAATGCCATCTGTTTAGTTTATTCATCGTTTATGTGAATTATGCAACGCCATCTTGTTTAGCCAGGCATCATATATGTGAATTTTGCAATGCCATCCTACTTAGCCCGTCATCTTATATGTAAATTATATCAGGCCATCCTTTTTTTGTTACATATTACTTTTGTCAACAATGTTAGTACATTCAACTGCTCTTCGTGTGCAAATTCTGGAGTGAAAACAAGGTCTTCATAGCAGACTATGCTATCTGACAAAGCGCATATCTCGCTGGTTACGGATAGCTCCCCAGAGGAGGATTCAGAGACAGATGACCAGTCCTATACCCCCACCCCTGAGGTGTATTCTCTAACTTGCCAGGGTTATGTTGCTCATATCGTGCGTATGGTGTCTCGCATTGCTATGTCATTTGATTAGTTTAGACATGCTTTGTGTGAATGCCACCTGTTCAGTGTCTAATTACCATATATGTGAATTATGCATTGCCATCTTGTTGCAAGACATTATATATGTGAATTATACAATGCTATCTTGTTGCAAAGGCATTATATATGTGAATTATGCAATGCCATGCTGTTTAGCCAATCATCATGTATGTGAATTATATCATGCTATCTTTTTTGTATTACGTGTTCCATTTGTCGACAACGTTGTTATCTTCAACTACTCTTCCTGTGCATCAGCCATCTGAAGCGGTGATGGAAGTATCTGGAGTGAAAACAAGGTATTCAGAGCATACAATGCTACCTGCTGAAGCAGACATCTTGCTGGTTACAGAGAGCTCCTCAGAGGAGGATTCAGAGACTGATGACCAGTCCTATTTGCCCCCTGAGGTCTATGCTCAAACTTGGCAGGGTTATATTACCCATGTCATGCATGTTGTCTTGCATTGCTTAGTTTTTACATCATATATGGATTGCCATCTGCTTACTTG
Organism: Triticum aestivum; assembly: GCF_018294505.1. NCBI lineage: Eukaryota > Viridiplantae > Streptophyta > Magnoliopsida > Poales > Poaceae > Triticum > Triticum aestivum. The sequence goes on along the minus strand of NC_057802.1, from coordinate 534,756,061 downwards.
CTTACTATATAAATCATATATTTGAATTATTTCATGCCATCATGTTTACATAGTACATACACATCATCTATCTGAATTATGGCATGGCAACCCATTTAATAAAGACATCATATAGTTATATCATCTCATCTTGTTTAGTGTTTACAGTCATCATATTTTGAATTATGGCATTCTATCTGTGAATGTATGTGAATTATGGCATGCCAACCTATTTAATAAACACATTATATAGTTATATCATGTCATCCCGTTTACATAGTCATCATATTTTGAACTATGTCTTTCCATGTTTTTTAGTTAGCCATCATAATGTGAAATTGTGTCATGCTATCCTGTTTAGTTAGCCATCATATATGTGAAATTGTGTCATGCTATCCTGTTTGGTTAGACAACATAAATATGAATTATTTCATGCCCTCTTTTATTCCCCACTATCCATTGCACCTGTCTATCATACAATGTCTATACTTTCAATTACTTTTCTTGTTTATCAGCCATTTGAATTGGAGAGGGTGATGGCAGTATCTAAGGGAGTAACAACACGGTCTTTAGAAAAGATAGTGCTACCAGTTGATGCAGATAAAACCACGGTTGTACTTGCCCAAGGACCAGATCCACCACACATAACCCAGACTCTCATAGATTGTACCCCTACCCAGTTGGACAGAGAACCAGCTACACCCCTTCTAACCCCAACCCCGGCAGATAGTAACCCAGTTCTAGTTGACACAGCACCGTCTCCAGCACAAAGCACCCAAACACGAGCAGTTAGTAAGGGAACCGCAGTGCCCAAAGCACGAGGACCACCACTCCAAATCCAACTCAACGCTTAAAGGAGAAGAAGATTTGTTCTCAGGTCAGGTTCTGTAGCTATGGTTCATACTCCTTTGCTCTTGCATTACTATATTTACTCATACCAACTATTTTCAAATTTGAAGGATGGAATTGAAACTCCAATGGCGCGACAGGTATGTTTTAAACATGTTTCTTTAACTGGTTTGCTGTTGTAACCTACTCTATGTTGATTTCAGTTTCAATTGAATAAACAGTTATGTTCTCATGTCATGCACATTAAAAGTGTTGTTATTGCTCTATAGTTTCCCACACTTATATTCTGTCTATTCTGCTTTGTCTGGAACAAATATTATTTGAACTGTGTCTCTATCTTGATTTGGCAACAAAAACTAGAATGATATAGACCATAAAGTGACCATGGTACATAGATATATGTTTGTTTCATGCTGTTATCCTGTCCACTTTACTACTGAACTCATTTACCAAAATGAGTTTCATATACAACATGGTAAACCTGTGATGTGTCTGCTTGTTTCTCTTTTAGAATGCGGACAAAATATTGGAGAACAGTACCGCGTTATGCAATGGTAAAGGAAGTAATGCAGATAAGGTTCAAGATAGTGAGACATCCCTGTTGGTCTCCAAGAAAGCTGATAAAACTATCTTGACGACAGTGAGCGAACCCAAAAGTCCTGTCTTGATGTAGTGTTCGAGTTACTGGCCACTACTGCTGGCACAAGCTCTTCGAACTTGCTGCCTGAATCAGTTTGTCTTCTTGAGTCTCAACTTCAAGTTGAAAGACATCGATCAGATGTGCTGCGACAGGAAGCTGAAGGACTGAGGAAGTCCATGCAGAATTCAGATGCATATTTCCTGGTGCAACAGCAAGCGCTGGAGGATTTAAGCGCCAAACAAGAGAAAGTTAATAAGCTTGCTAAGCATCTTGCCAGCATTATGGGTACCCAGGATATTGTTTCTTGAGATCTTCTAAAGTGGTTTCAGTTCTGGATTTGTTTTCCTGCGGCATTTATTTGCGCTGGTCGCCAACTTTGACAACCAGTGTATATGATATGCTGCTTTGTTCCCTATATTTGCACTAGTGGCAAACTTTGATGCCCAGTGGATGTAATCTGTCTAATAGTCGTGATAGCCTAGCTTTAGTTGCTTGCTTATTTATTTCCTTGTTGTCTTGTTTATTTGTTTGCTTGTAGTCATTGCAGTTCTTTTTCCGCGGTTTGCTAGTGGCTGCAATAACCTATTTTTTAAAAACTAGGCCACAATAACCATGGGCTAATATTTACAGTAGTGACACTCGGCCTCCTACGGGCCGTAGAAACAGTGGGCCTTCTACGGGCCGTAGAAACAATGGGCCTTCTACGGGCCGTATCATCAATGGGCCTTATACGGGCCGTATGGTCGATTGGCCAAACATGAGCAAAACAGATCGCATTATGGCCGTAAACGGGCTAGAGTTGGAATCGTCCGTTCATGGGCCGACCATAACGGGCCATCGTTAATAGGCCGTATTTGATGATGCTATGAAAACAGCCCAACGTATTAACGGACCACAAATGGGCCGACTGTAACCGCGGGCTGAATTTGGCCCACAAGCTGGAATCATATTGGATGGCCCAGATGACGCTACTGGGCCTAATTCGGATAGGGCGTAACGGGCCTTGGGTTAGCGGGCTGTAAATGGGCTATATGCGAACATGCCGTTAACAGGCTTTCCATGGGTCGGCCCGCCACCTTTTGACCAAGTCAAACGGGCCGGCCTTTTCATAGGAATGGGCCTCTGTTGGGCCGTGCCACGTGTCGACGTATCATAGGCGCCTTCTGTCCAATGAGTGGATGACATCTGTCCCAATGATGACCCGGCACGTGTTTCCTCCAACCAATGATGATTTTACGCGTGGAAAATCCCCATTGGTCGGGGTTGTTAACGGGTTATCGGATCCAAAACCTGACCCGATAGCTTAACGGCGTTCCGTTGCGGTGGATGCCACATGTCGGTCACCCTTGATGAAAGCACTTCTGTGACGCGTGATTTATCGTCATGGAAGTGGACACTTCCGTGATGATAATTTTGGTAATGTCATGGAACACTTCTATGAAAGCACAGGTATGACTATCTTGATTCTGTCATAAAATCGTCATGGATGTACATGCATGACAGAAAACGCGACCTACTGTGACAAACATGTATCATCACGGAAGTGTATTTTTTTGTAGTGCAATCCCTTCACGGCCACTTGCGAAAGTGAGATCTGATAGAGATAATATGATAAGATAATATTTTTGGTATTTTTGTGATATAGATTAGAAAAGTAAAATATGCAAATCAAAGTATATTGAAAGCTTGTATGATAAAAGATAGACCCGGGGGCCATAGGTTTCACTAGTGGCTTCTCTTGAGATAGCATAAGTATTACGGTGGGTGAACAAATTGCTGTCGAGCAATTGATAGAAAAGCGAATAATTATGAGATTATCTAGGAATGATCATGCATATAGGCATCACATCCGTGACAAGTAGACCGACTCCTGCCTGCATCTACTACTATTACTCCACACATCGACCGCTATCCAGCATGCATCTAGAGTATTAAGTTCATAAAGACCAGAGTAACGCATTAAGAAAGATGACATGATGTAGAGGGATAAACTCATGCAATATAATATAAACCCCATCTTTTTATCCTCGATGGCAACAATACAATACGTGCCTTGCTGCCCCTGCTGTCACTGGGAAAGGACACTGCAAGATTGAACCCAAAGCTAAGCACTTCTCCCATTGCAAGAAAGATCAATCTAGTAGGCCAAACCAAACTGATAATTCGAAAAGACTTGCAAAGATAACTTAATCACACATAAAAGAATTCAGAGGAGATTCAAATATTGCTCATAGATAAACTTGATCATAAACCCACAATTCATCGGGTCTCAACAAACACACCGCAAAAAGAGTTACATCGTATAGATCTCCAAGAGGATCGAGGAGAACTTTGTATTGAGATTCAAAGAGAGAGAAGAAGCCATCTAGCTAATAACTATGGACCCGAAGGTCTATGGTAAACTACTCACAACTCATCGGAAGGGCTATGGTGTTGATGTAGAAGCCCTCCGTGATCGATTGCCCCTCCGGCGGAGCGCCGGCGAAGGCTCCAAGATGGGATCTCGCGGATACAGAAAGTTACGGCGGTGGAAATAGTTTTTCGTGGCCGCTTCTAATGTTTTCGGGGTACATGGGTATATATAGGAGGAAGAAGTAGGTCGGTGGACGCTCAAGGGGCCCACGAGACAGGAGGCGCGCCCAGTAGGGGGGGCGCGCCCTCCACCCTCGTGGCCGCCTCGTTTGTTTCTTGACTTCCACTCCAAGTCCTCTGGATCACGTTTGTTCCAAAAAGATCGCTCCCGAAGGTTTCATTCCGTTTGGACTCCGTTTGATATTCCTTTTCTTCGAAACACTGAAATAGGCAAAAAATAGCAATTCGGGCTGGGCCTCCGGTTAGTAGGTTAGTCCCAAAAATGATATAAAAGTGTAAAGTAAAGCCCATAAACATCCAAAACGTTTAACAATCGGACTCATATAGGTGCGTTCTTCAAAAGATGTTCTGCAGGACAACATCTCTGCTTCAAAGAGCCACTTAGAACACATTAAGATATACATCAACCTGCCATGCAGATTAGGAGAGTATTGCATCTTCATGGAGTGATATTCTTAACAGTAAGGGTACTCTCCTCCCAGTTGACCAATAGCTTGCCTTCCACATCTAATTCACGGGATCCCTGATCACAAAGAATAGGTTACCACTCATATTGTGGGTCTCATACCCATCTCCCTCGATGCATTATCTATCACATTACGTGATAGACCCTTAGTGAAAGGATCTGCCAGATTTTTAGATGTTTGGATATAATCCAATGCAATAACTCCGGAGTTTCTCATTTTTCTGACAGACTTTAACCTTCTCTGAATGTGTCTTGATGACTTCATGTTATCCTTTGAGCTGTTCACTTTCGTGATCACACTTTGATTGTCGCAGTTCATAAGGATACCCGGTACATGTTTCTCAACAACCGGCAAGTCATTCAAGAGCCGACGAAGCCAATCTGCTTCGACCGTAGCTGTATCTAGTGCTGTGAGTTCTGCTTCCATTGTTGACCTCGTTAAGATGGTGCGCTTGCAAGACTTCCAAGAAACAGCGCCACCTCCATGAGTGAATACATATCCGCTCGTGGCCTTTATCTCATCAGCATCTGAGATCCAGTTTGAGTCACTATACCCTTCAAGCACCTTTGGGTGCCCAGTGTAGTGAATTCCATAATTCGCAGTGCCTTTCAAATAACGCAAAACTCTTTCTAGAGCTTTGCAATGCACATCTCCTGGTTTTGAGACAAATCGGCTCAGTTTGCTAACAGCAAAAGAGATGTCAGGTCTTGTAGCACTGGCTAAGTACATAAGCGAGCCAATAATCTGAGAATATTTCAATTGGTCTCTAACAATTCTTTGATTCTTTCGAAGCAACACACTAGCATCATATGGTGTTGGAGAGGGCTTGCAGTCACTGTAGCCAAAGCGACTCAAGATCTTTTCCACATAGTGAGATTGAAGCAATGTAATCCCACCATCATCGTCTCTCAACAACTTGATGTTCAGAATGACATCAGCCACTCCTAAATCCTTCATCTCAAAACAGCGAGATAGGAAATCCTTGACCTCCTTAATAACATTCAGATTCATTCCGAAAATCAGTATGTCATCAACATACAAACAAAGCATAACTCCCTCGCCCCCACCATGGCGATAGTACACACATTTTTCAGCTTCATTCACAACAAAGCCTGCAGCTGTTAAAGTTCTTTCGAACTTCTCATGCCACTGTTTGGGTGCTTGCTTGAGTCCATACAAAGACTTCAGCAATTTGCACACTTTCCCTTCCTGACCATCTATTACAAACCCATCTGGTTGTTCCATATAAATTTCCTCGTCCAACTCTCCATTTAGGAAAGCAGTCTTAACATCCATTTGATGAACGAGAAGACCATGTGAGGCAGCTAGTGAAAGTAGAACTCGAATAGTGGTCAGTCGAGCCACAGGTGAGTAAGTATCAAAGAAGTCTTCACCTTCCTTTTGGGTATAACCCTTAGCCATGAGCCGAGCCTTGTACTTTTCAATAGTACCATCAGGCCTAAGCTTCTTCTTGAATACCCATTTGCATCCTATAGGTTTGCACCCATAAGGACAATCAGTTATCTCCCAAGTTTCATTCGCCAAGATGGAATCCATCTCGCTATGAACTGCTTTCTTCCAGTAGTTAGCATCTTCAGATGCATAGGCCTCTGAAATAGAACTGGGAGTGTCATCTATGACATACACAAGAAAATCATCACCAAAAGACTTTGCAGTCCTCTTTCTCTTGCTCCTAGTAGGAACTTCATTGTTCTCCTCCACAGGACTTTCAAAGTGTTCCATCGAAATGGCAGGTTCAGTAATTGTAACTGGTTCCTGATTCGATGAACTAGGCATCTCCTGATTAGATGAGGTAGCCATATCCTTCATGGGAAAGATATCTTCAAAGAAAGTCGCATCATTCGACTCCATGATCGTACCGACATGCATGTCAGGTACCTCAGATTTTACAACCAAGAATCTATACCCAATGCTATGAAAAGCATATCCCAGGAAAACACAATCCACGGTCTTAGGTCCAAGCTTGCGCTTCTTTGGAATTGGCACATTGGCTTTCGCCAAACGACCCCAGGTTCATAGATAAGAGAGCTTTAATCTTTTCTTCTCCCATTCCTCGAATGGAGTTATCTCTTTATTCTTTGAGGGAACTCGGTTTAGGACATGACATGCTGTCAATATCGCCTCCCCCCACCATGCCTTGGAGAGCCCCGATGTGTCTAACATGGCGTTAACCAAATCTGTTAGAGTACGATTCTTTCTTTCGGCCACCCCATTTGACTGAGGTGAATAGGGAGGCGTCCTCTCATGGATTATACCATGTTCCGCACAAAAAGCATCAAATTCATTGGGAAAATACTCTCCACCACGGTCGGACCTAAGCCTCTTGATTTTTCGATCAAGTTGGTTTTCCACTTCAGCTTTATAGATCTTGAAAAAGTTCAAAGCCTCATCCTTAGTTTTCAGAAGATACACACGGCAGAATCTAGTGGAGTCGTCAATTAACGTCATGAAATATTTCTTTCCACCTTTTGTCCAAACACCATTCATTTCACATAGATCTGAATGTATGAGTTCTAGTGGTGCAAGATTTCTCGTTTCCGCAGTCACATGAGACTTACGAGGTTGCTTAGTGTGTGCACACACTTGACACTTGGATCCCTTGACTGTGGTGAAACTAGGGATTAAGTTCAACTTTGCTAGTCGCGACATGCAACCAAAGTTAACATGACAAAGATGTGAATGCCACACATTTGATTCACTATTGTTGCAAATATGATTAACAACTTTATTGCAAACGTCTGATAAGGATAAACGAAACAGGCCTCCTGACTCATAGCCTTTACCAACAAAGGTTCCATACTTGGATACTACAAATTTATTTGACTCAAAGACAAGCTTGTAGCCATCTCTACACAGAAGAGATCCGCTAACAAGATTTTTATTGACGGAGGGGACATAATGCACGTTCTTCAGCCGCACGATCTTCCCCGAAGTAAACTTCAGATCGACCGTGCCAACACCACAAAGAAAAGCACTTGAACCGTTTCCCATCAGCACGGTTGAAGTCCCTGCGGTCTGATAAGACGAAAACATGGTAATATCACCGCACACATGCACATTAGCACTCGTGTCAATCAACCAATCAGGAGAATGACATACTGAAAGAATAGTGGGAAATATACCATACCCAGCATCCTTCATGTCAGTGTCTCCAATGACAACATTAGCGGTCTTGCCGCCTTTCCCAGGATGACGCTTGTCATAGCGATTAGGGCAACTAGGAGCCCAATGATCAGGATCCCCACACACATGACAAACACCTTTTTTCTTGTCATTCTTCTTCTTGAAGTTCGTGTGCTGCACAGCCTTGTTCTTCCCATCAAACTTTGCTTTACCATCAAACTTGCCCTTGTTCTTAAACTTGTGGGGCTGGAAGTTCTTCTTCTGTACCAGATTGGCACTAGAACCTCCCTCAATACCTCAAGCACGGTTGTCCTTTGCTCTCGCCTTTTCTTCCACATCAAGAGTACCAATGAGATCCGGAACGGAAAACTCCTGCCTCTTATGCTTCAGTGAGGTAGCAAAGTTCCTCCACGTGGGAGGAAGCTTAGTGATGATACCTCCGGCAATAAACTTGTCCGGTAGGATACAATTGAAGTGCTCAAGTTCTCTAGCAAATGACTGTATCTCATGAGCTTGCTCAACCATGGACCGCTCTTCAGTCATCCTGTAGTCATAGAATTGCTCCATGATGTACAGCTCAGTGCCAGCATCCGAGACCGCAAACTTGGCCTCGAGTGCGTCCCACATATCTTTTCCATTATCAATTGACACATAAGCATCAACTATGTTCTCACCAAGAACACTCAAGAGAGCAGCCTTAAACAGGGTATCCATTTTCTGAAAAGCTTGTGCCTGTTGAGCATCTTGCTCTCCTTCAGGTTTGCCAAGAGTGGCGTCATAGCAACTCATGGTTTGAAACCATAAGACTGCTCTCACGCGCCACCTCTTATAGTGGATACCCTCAAACATAGGAGGTCTCATGGAAGCAGCAAAACCACTTGGGGTAAATTGCCTATTATAAGGTTTTTGGATTGTTGAAAAAATGAGCAATTTACCGAATGATTTTATTAACAGAAATACTAGATAAAGCATGGCTAGTATAGCAGTGATAAAATAAGCCATGCGATTTGACAAAAACAAGGTAAACAACATCTTCATATATGAACCGTAACTAAACATATCTAGAGAAGAAAGTATAGCAAGTTGCATATATGAAATAGAGTCTAACATATGTAGGGCAAATACTAGAACAAGGAACTGCATCAGAACCTCTAATAGAAAGGGGACGAACACGTACGGGATACATCGGCTCGGCTCATTCCCGCAACCCGCGGCGTGTCGTGACGAGGCATGGCGTGACGTGGCGTGGCGAGGCGGGCGGAGGAGGAGGAGCACGCGTGGATGTCCCTCTTGTTCTCATGCTCATACAAGTGGGGAAAGAACCTCCCTTATAAAGAGGTCCAACTCTAAACTAGCAATGTGGGACTAAACTTTAGTTCCACCTTTTGCCTTGCACGGATGGGCTGCATGGACCTCTAGGATTTATTAGGAATTTCTGAAACTGCTATTGGGCTAGGCCCAAATAGACAAAAATTCCAGCAGTATATACTGATTTTTGGGCTCATCACAAGATTTTCATGATCCACATGTGCATTTTCTGCCAGGAAAGATCATACTGCACCTGCAACTTAGGCCCGGTTTGACAATGCGCCGGCTCCTTGAAATCCGCGAATCTGCGGAGCATCGTTTCGCCTGCTCACTTTTCACTACAGCTCCGTCCACTCCCGAAGCGGAGCAGCGGAGTAGATGTACACCGAACGGGGCCTTATTTTACCCGCCGGTTCAATATGAAACAAAGAAAGAAGTGGTAAATGTTGTAATTTGCACAGCTAAAACGATTTGATTGATATACTCTATGAACCTCAGTTCATGTGGAAATACCAACTACTCAATAGCAATTTGTGACAAATTTCAGCCTACCAGGCAGTCAACTATTTGCCTCCTGAATAATCCGCCAAAGTAGTTCTTGACATTCGTTCCCCATGTAACTATTAGTAGACACCAACCGGTCAATCTTCAGCACCCTCCAAAGAGCCCTGCACTTGTGACCTGATGGAGTAGCAAAAAGAAGGAAGTAGAGTGAGGAGTAAAGGATGGGGGTGACGACCTGATTACTCCCCCCGTCGGAAAAAATCGATCTTTTCCAAGGGAGCACGGGACAAAAAATGTCGCGGACAGATAGGAATATAGGAGCCGACATGTTTAGAGCAACTCTAGCAAACCCCGCATCCGTCCCCGACCCGGAAAATAACCGCCAAAATGCGGGTGGGGGCGGAAAAACCTGCCCGATCAGACCCCGCATCCCGCAAAAAATTTTGAGGGGCGCGGCAAAATCCCGACCCTACCCGGGAATACGCGGGTTTCCCCCTCGCGGCTGTGGTGCCCTGCATATAAGCGGAAGCGGTTGGTGGGAGGGACATTTCAACCCGCGCTTTCCCCACCAACCACCTCTCCTCTCCCCCCTCGCGCCGCCTCCGGGCCGCCGCCCAAGATTCCAGCGAAAGCAGCCGGCAGGAGCACGCCAAAAGGCCGACACACACACTAGGCCTCCCCTCTCTTCCCCCCTGCGTCGGCGGGCCGCCGGATTTGCGGATCTACGGCACTTCTTCGCGGGCTGCCGGATTTGGCTTTTCCGGCTGCCGGTGGCTGTGCCAAGCGATGGAGTGGCCGTGGAGCATCTCCCGCAGCCCCGGCAAGGGCGCATCGCCGCATGCAGGTACGGGTTCATCCTGCCGGCGCCGCCGACGATTTGCGGGCATGGATTCGTCCGGCCGTCCACCAGGCTCGGCGCTCGCGCAGCGGCTCTGTGGCTCGCCGTTGCCGCTCATACAGTGTGACGACTACATGCGGACAGTGTTGCAGCTTACTTCGGGCATGCCGAAGCACCCCCGATGGGTGTTCTTCAAATGCGAAAACGACGGGGTACGTGCACTTGCGGTAGCTCATTCTTTGGTTCAATTGCGGATCCTCATTTCGAACATGGTCATTCTTTTGTGTAGGAAGATGGATGCTCATTTTGGTTTTGGGAAGGCCAATACATTGATTTATTGATAGAAAGAAACTTAATAGATGTTGGTGCACTCCTTAGTAGAATCAAAGGCAATGATGCGGCTGCATGTGCAACTAGAGGAGAAGCAACGTCTACTTCTTTCGAACCAAAGATGAAGAATGAAGAATGCAAGATCAAGAATCCGCAGATCAACAATGAGTGCATGGAGAAGATATTGGTCCAACTAGTGGGAGCAGTTCTGGAAGTTGGAAATCTTCTAAAATGCATACTTGTGGTTCTTGTTTTCTTTGGTCTTGCTATTCTAGCAAAGATTTGATGATGTCTTATGTATCCAATGTTGTTGAAAAAGCAAAGAAATGCATTATGTTGGATCAAATTATGGTACAAATTTAGGTTTTCTGGGCCGGGAGGAGCTGCGCCAGATCAGACCCCGCAAGGCCGACCCGTAAAAAAGCATATTCCGCGAATATCTTTTTACGGGTTCGTTATGCAGGTTCTACATCCGCGGCCGTGCGCGCCGGCCCGTAAAGGCGTTTTTCCGTGAACTGCAAACACGTTTTGCGGGACGGACGGATGCGGGGTCTGCTACGTGTGGTTTGGAAGATATAGCTTTTTCAAAATTTGAAAACCGAAACAAATGCATGTGTGATCTGTTTTTTATCACACATGTCGGAATTCAGATCCGTCTTCGCCGTTGGATTCTTCGCGGTGAGATCTTTAAAACTAGATCCCACATGGATATGTTTCGATGAAATTTGTTTGATGCCAACTTTGATGCTATATGGTGCAACTTCAGTACTGGATTGTGCAACTTTAGTACTACATGGTGCAACTTTTTTCAAAACCAGTTTTTGGAGATGCATGATCTAACTTCATATGACGTTGCAACCTAGCAACCATGACAACTTGATGCGCAACTAGTCTACTGCTCCGACCAATTATCTAGTATTGGATGTGCAACCATTGTCCCTACTCGTGGATGTGTAGTTTTTTTTAGTTGACACACCCTGCCCCATCTCCCCTACCAGCGATATGTGCAACTTAGTCTATTGTTAGAGTCAACTGTCTATTACTCGATGTGCAACTCCTTCCCCTCCCTACTTGTGGATATGCAGTTTTAATTGGCGGGCGCAACAAACGGAGTTGCACAAAGTCTGCTAGGCAGTTGGTCGGAGCAACATATAAAGTTGTACATCTCACAGGAGAGACAGTTGAATGGTGAAAATTTCACATTCACGAGGGGTAGTGAAAAGTCATGTATTCATGAGGGTAGTGAAAAGTTGCATATAAACAGGGCGCTAAATTAAGTTGCACATTGTACTAAAGGGGTGGTTTGGACCGGGTGCTAGTAGGGAAATTACACATCCACGGGGTACGAGGGAAAGTTGCGCATCACTCGTAAAATAGTTGGCTGTGGCAGTATCTGAAGTTGCACATCCACTGCTAGACAGTTGGCCGATGCAGCAAACAATGAAACACAACCACAGGGAGGGAGAAATTTGCACATCAACTACTAGGCAGTTGGCGTGCACAACACATGAATTCGCACATCTCACTAGAGAAGGAGGTAGTTTGGGGGTGGAGGCGCCCACCAGTGAAAACTACACATCTACGGGTAGGCGAAAAGTTGCACATCCACTATCACGTAGTTGCATCATGAAGGTTGTCTTCCTCATGTTGCTCTTGGCGAGGAGGGTTGTCGACCTCATGTTGCTCTTGGCGAGGAGGGTTGTCTTCCTCATGTTGCTCTTGGCGAGGAGGGTTGTTGACCTCATGTTGCTCTTAGCGAGGAACTTGTCGATCTTGACGAGGAGCTTGTCGATGCACACGTGCTTTGTAAATCCTTTCTTGAGCTTCGTCGTGAAGTGCTTCTTGATGTAGTCAAGCTTGTCAGCCTCGATTGGCTACGGCACGACTTGCATCATGAAGGGCACGTTGCGCCTCAAGTGCTTGAGCTTCACGTAGTTGTTGTTCTTGACGTTGTGCCTCGGCGTCTTGTGCATCTTGATGTTGTCGCGCTCGCTCCTCTTGTTCTTGTTGTCATTGGCGTTGCCGTTCTTGTGCTTGTGCGAATGCAGCTTGGTTTTGCCGATGTCAATGCTCTTGAGAGTCGGTGTCGTGTAGAGGATTGCGGTTAGCTTGACGGTCTTGACGCGCGGCACGACGAAGAGTGTTCGATGTCGGTGTACTTGAACCGGAGATAGTGTCGTCGGAGTGTCGACTTGAGCGGCTCCGTCTTGACGAGGACGAAGTTATAGAAGAGCGGACCATCATGGTTCGGATATCTTCTTTGAGGGAACTCATGGATGTGTCGAAGTAGTCTCTTGTACGTTGCTCGGATTGTCATAGGTTGGTGGCGAGATTGTCGATGCGGTCGCCCAAAGCAAGTTGTTCTTGATGCAAAGCCCGATGTGCACCAAATAGTTGAGTCTTGGTGACGTAGGATGACATGTCGTCGACTTGCTCCAAGAAGAGTGGGTTGGTAGAAGTCCTTGGCCTATCCATCATTCCAAACAAAGATATGTGAGTGGGAGAAAGAGAAGAACCAATACCAAATGTACCTTGACCGATGTTGAAAATGGATCAAAGATCACTCCAATGTGTAGCAAGGAAATAGCACAATTGGTACCAATTCTTGTCGGTTCTCACACCTACACAAGTAAAAGCTTATGGTGGAGCTTGGTTAGGATGGTGGCACAAAAATTTGATGCAATTGTAAGTGAGACTCAATAATGTTGGAAAAGATTCGCGACTTGTAAATGCAACAAGTAGACCAATAGCAAGATATGGTACACGGAAACACACACGCAAATAGATAAGTGGGGTTGGGCAACCAAGGATGATCCAAAATGTGGAATCCACCAAGATGCTCTTGTTGCACAACACTAGAGAGACGCTAGCACGATTGCACAATAGGCGGATACGAACTTGTGCACAACCTACTAAGCAAAAAATGCAACGACTTCTATCCCAAGTATGCTATATGTATGATGTTTCTATGCTTTTGATCCAAGATGATCGAGTATGACAATCTTAATTTTGTATGATGCTATGGTTCTTGCTTATAAGCTCTTTGCTTATCTTTCTTCTTTTGCTTAAAATCTTGTTTGGCTCTTTGTTGTTTGAGCTCTTTTCTCATGCAATGCTTCACGAACCAAGATAGCAATTGTGTATGCGAAGACAACTTTGTGACACAAGAGATGATACCAAGATACGCAACACAATGATGGTATGTATGCTATGGGAAGTATGATCACTAATGTGCACAAGTCACGTTGTCGGCAATACTCAAAGGCTAGTCTCGATGGGTAAGCTACGCAAAAGTAAGGCCATGGGGTTATCAATGCAAATGCAAGAGAGTATGATGATATCACGATACCAAAGTGATACCAAGGTGAGGTTGATACCACAATTGTGATGTACCATTCGTAGTAGTCCTTGGCGAAGATGAGCGGTGGTGATGTTGATGCCGAACCGTACCTAGATAGCCGAAACACAATAGGACACGGAAACCACAACTCAAATTCTCAAAGCAAAACGGGTCAAAATTGTTGGAGTTGGTAGCGGGAAGGGCTATGGTGGTGCTATGCGGAAGTGGTGGTGGTATGCGGAAGTGTATGTGGGCACCGGGACAAAATTTGGCGAGGGTTAGGTGGAAAGCGGAGTGGAGGATGGAAGTGATGCTGTCAGGGGCCGGATGCCCGGGTTGGGCCGGATGTCCGGGCTGTCGGGCCGGATGTTCGGGCTCGGGATCCGTGGACAAACTCGAAGAACACCGCGTGGAGAGGTCAAATCCGGGGCAAAATTCAGAAGATTTTGTGGATGGAAAATGGGGAAAAGGTGGGGAAAAGCTAGATCTACCTGCAACACACGAAATCCGCGAAACAAATCCAACAAAACTTCATCACACCAACAAATCACAAAAAAAATTGGGGCTATTTTTGTGGGGCAATTTTCGGATTAGGACGAAAAACAACAAAATCAAGCTAGAAAACAAAGAGAGGGGGCTCCGAAATCGTGATCAACGTGGCTCATGATACCAAGATGATGTAGGGTGGAACCCTAGATGGCCGATCTTTCACGAAAGGAGAGGATCCCTACGAAGAACGCGATGAACACGAGGGGAAACACGAGGGAAAACACGAGGTGAACACGAGAGAAATCACTCAACCAACAAGAATAGATCACACATGCGGTAGATCGATGAACACAAAGGTGAGATACAAGATCCAAAGTCAACAAAGGACGATACAAAGGTAACCGGTTCTTCTCCGTGAGGAGGTCTTGATGGGGGCCACCCAAGAGGGGGTCTTGAATCCAAGGTGATCTTCTCCGAAGAGGGGCCGCAGTCTCTCTCGAGGAGGAGATCCGTAATGGATGAGCAAAGCTCTATCTCAACTATGAGCTAAACCAATGCTAACCCTAGAAAGAGGAAAGGGATGGAGTATATATAGTCTAGGGGGGCGAAGAGGTACATGGGCTTCAGCCCTTCACTGTGCGCAGACAGGCGGAGCCGGATGTCCGGGCGTCGAGCCGGATGTCCGGGGCTTCGGGAGGGGCCGAATGTCCGGGCTAGGGGCTGGATGTCTGGGCTGACGGCGAAAGCTTTGTAGGTTCTGGTGCGTGGCGCCGGATTTCCGGGCTTCTGGCCGGATGTCCGGGCTCGGGCCGGATGTCCGGGGCCTGTAGATGTTGGGAGGCTGGGATGTGGCTGTAGTAGATGTCTTCAGCGGCCGGATGTCCGGGGCTGGGGCCGGATGTCCGGGCCCTGGAGCTGTCTTCTTCTCCTTCTGGTGGTTCTCTTCATCCGTGAACTTGGCGGCTTGTCCGTCTTCACGTGCATCCTCGGGAGGTTCCTCTTGACAGCTAATCATGCATAGCATATCGGACTTAGGTAGTAGCCATGTCTCTAGTGGATCATATGTGATATCACTAAGGAAGGAAGTCACCTCATTCTCGAGAGCTCTAGCTCGTGCTCGTGTCATAGGTCCTCTTGGCTCTTGATGAGACGATGGTAGGTCCATGGGGATGATCGTAGGATGCTCCGCATCACTAGTACTAGTACTAGGGGAATCAAGGATAAGAAAAATAGTCTGGCAATGGGGCATCAACTAGTAGACGGTGCATCGGGGTGGAAATCCAGCATAAATACTGGACAGGCTCAACAAATCGATCAAACAAGGGAAGCGACTAGTGGTGAAGCCTGCATCGAACAAGGCAACCTAAAAATCATGGACCAGGGAGAAATCAAGGAGGGATGAGCCAGAACCAACCGTGTGCATGTCGATGGAGATAGCTTGATCCGCGTGCAGTTCGCCGGAGATGAGCAAGATCCTCGTCCAGGTCGCCGGAGATGACATCCAGTGAGCACCGGCTCAGTCGGGATCGGCACCGGGGTGACGGGTCGGCGCCGTCGCCCATGACAGCGTCCGGCAGCGACGTCCAGATGGCGCACATGTGGGACCCGCGTGCCCCCACGGGGCTCCACGGCGCGAGCCAGCAATGGCCAGCTATGCGTGGAGATTGCCCCGGCTTTCAGGCGACGCCGCGCTCCCAGATCCGGAGCAAGCAGTAGTGCTATTGTTAGTCGAGCGCCGAGGCAGCGGCCCAGACGGCGGGGGCGGCCGCGGGGTCGGGAGCCGTCCAGGTGAGAAGCTGGGCGTGAAGAGGAAGGGCGCCGGCGGCCATGAGGGAGAGGACGAGCGTGGCGGCACTAGCCATGGGTGAGAGGAGGCGAGGCAGAGTGGGGGCGTGGGTTCGTGGGATGTGGGGATCGAGACGTGGGCTCCATCTCGTATTGCATTGTATAGGTCTGGTATCCTGGAATCAGAGGGGGAAAAAAGAAATCTTGTGAGGTCCACCCGCATGTATCTAGAAGCATTGACGGATGGTAGATTTCCCACCGGTTGCTCCCTGAACCGGTAAAATAACTTAGTCGGAGGTCTGTGTTACATTATTTCCATGCATAGTGGAAGAAGACGATGCTGCAAAAGACACAATCAAAATTCCACTTAGGCCAACAAAGTGAATGTTTCCTCGTGGCACTTCTTTGCCGTCTCCGGTTTATACGAAACCAATCGCCGTTCTTGTGCGGATGATGCTGCGTTCATCCCTGACGGTTGAGGAGGCGCCGGCGGTCACGTGGAGAGCGCTTCTTTGCCGTCTCTGCCGCTGAAGCTGATCGGATGTGTGCGTAAACGGGAGAAACAACACCCTTTGCTAATACCTCGCTCGCCGCTGACCCGCCGGGCAGCACCAGGGTCGAGAGGAAGGACCGGTGCCGGGGCTTGCTGGTGTGGGCTTTCATCGCCGCCGGCCTCGGCGAGCAGCCACAGTGGCTCGGCTCTCTCTCCCCCTCCTCCCCAACCAACCTCGCCCCGCTCGCGCCGCCCATCTTCTTCTCTCCTTTGGAGGCCTTGCAGCACCCCTACTCAGCGTCGCGCCGCCACTTCGTCATGGACGCCGGTCTCCTCGAGCTCCCTGGCATGCCGTTCGGGCCATGACCACGGCATCTGTTCATCAGCTCCATGCCGCCGCCCGCGTTCCTCTGCTCCAACCAATCAATCGCTCAGATCGAGCTGAGTCGCCTGCCTCGTCCCGCCATTGCTGCCCCGCAATCACAGCTGTGCACCCGTTGCATGCCCCTCCCTTTTCTCGATTCATTCCTTCCTTCCCTTTGCTTTTGGGGTCCTCGAGGCTTGCTGATAGTCAACTTCAAAACGTATATAAACCAATGAAACTTGGAGTAAAGAATCGAGGTGGGACTATTCCACGGTGAACCCAGTTGAGTTGCAAAGTTGTGCGTGTCTCAGTAGGTTCATGCCTTCTTCACCGGATCGAAGCTTCTTGGGATCGAACTCCAATTGAGATAAATTTTGTTTCGCTGATCAAATTCTTCCAATGAACAAGGGAAAAGAAAGGCAGGCCCAGCTCGACCCATCTGGCCCATGAATGTGCCGGAAAGAAAAACCGGACATGTACCTTATTTTAGTACCACCTTATTAGCGGCTTGTGCAAACTGAAAGCGTAAATTCACAGGAAGAAAGCATATTGTGACGATGAACCCAAGGAGTCAATCCGTGCTTTATTATTAGGGAAAGACTAGATGACCCGTTGCGCCGATGGCGTAAATGGCAAGAGCGAAGCAAGCTTTCAAACCATACAAGTTAAAATAATTAGAGACCACTCATAAAATCATTGAAGCATAAGAAAATAGATATTTAGGTATTATGTTCATACACAACGTCATACATACTATATTGATGGTAGGTTCATAGGCCAAAAGAAAGACATGAGATCAGTTCATGGTAAGGCAAAGATGCATACATAGATAGTTTTGGTCACCAGCTTATGGCAACTAAGATCAAGTAGAGTCATCATTGCCGGTGCTATCAGTATTGAAAATGACCTCATATTCAAAGCAACTCTTTATGGTGGGTGTATTTGCTGCGTTGTCATTCGCCAAAGCAGAAATACCTTTCGTATCATCGTCCAATCCCCAACAATACTTATTTCTTTTCTAATTGTAAACTTGTATCGTCAAAATGACCTATTGCACCTCTAGCGTAAAAGGTGAGAGCAAACCAAGTGAAAGCTGAATAAAACTGTTGCTTATTGATGATTTGGTGCGGCATACAAGAGTATATAAGAGGGTACAAACCGACTTGGGGTAGGGGTACAAAACTGACTTGGACTAGAAGTCGTATACCATAATGACTACTCTAACATCCCCCCGCAGTATCAACGGCAGGCTCGACGACGTTGAGACTGAAACGGATATCTTGAAACGGCTTAGTAGGCAGTGCCTTGGTGAAAATGTCAGCAAACTGAGCCGTAGAGGGAACATGAAGCACCCGAACCTGACCAAGGGCAACCTTTTCACGAACAAAATGAATATCAATCTCAATATGCTTTGTGCGTCGGTGTTGAACTGGATTGCTGGTCATGTAGACTGCTGATATGTTGTCATAGTAGACAATAGTGGCCTGCTCAATAGGCCTATGTAGCTCGGAGAGTAACTGCCGAATCCCGATTGTATCTGCAACGGCATGTGCCACAGCGCGATACTCAGCCTCGGCCGACGAACGTGAGACTGTAACCTGTCTTTTCGAAGACCAAGAAATCAAATTGTTACCAAGAAAAACACAAAAACCGGAAGTGGACCTTCGAGTGTCAGGACAACCAGCCCAGTCTGCATCAGAGTACGCGGTAAGCGAGTTTGGAGAAGAATTATTGAGGTGGAGACCATGATTGAGAGTTCCTTTTAAATACCGAAGAATGCGTTTAACATGATTATAGTGAGGAACCCGGGGATCATGCATATAGAGACATGCTTGTTGAACAGCAAAAGAGATTTCAGGACGAGTAATGGTGAGATATTGGAGAGCACCTGTTAGGCTACGATAGAGAGTAGGATCGGAAAAGGGTTCACCGGTAGCCGAAAGTTTAAAACTAGTATCGACAGGAGTGCGAGATGATTGACAGTCAAGCATACCAGCACGATTAAGAAGATCAAGAATATATTGGCGTTGGGAAAGAAAAAGGCTGGAGGAATCTCAAACAACAGCAATGCCTAAGAAATGATGAAGGAGTCCTAGGTTAGTCATAGAAAATTCAGATCTAAGAAGAGAGACAATATGATCTAAGAACTTTTGAGAGGAGGCGGTAAGAATGATATCATCTACATAGAGAAGTAAATAGGCAGTGTCAGAAGTTTGATGATACACAAAAAGAGAGGTGTCGGAGAGAGATGGAGTGAAGCCTATTGTTTGAATGAAGGAGGAGAAGCGTTGAAACCAAGCTTGTGGGGCCTGTTTAAGACCGTAGAGAGATTTCTGAAGAAGACATACATGAGTTGGAAAGGATGGATTTTCAAAACCCAGAGGTTGCTGGCAGTAGACAGTTTCTTGAAGGGAGCCATGGAAGAAAGCATTTTTCACATCAAGTTGGTGAATGGGCCATGAAGAGGAGACAGCAACACTAAGAACGGTGCGAATGGTGCTAGGTTTAACAACAGGAGAGAAGGTTTCTTCGTAATCAATTCCTTGTTGCTGAGAAAAGCCACGACAAACCCACCTGGCTTTATATCGTGAGAGGCTCCCATCGGAGTGGAACTTTTGGCGAAAAATCCATTTGCCAGAAACAATATTTGTATTGGGAGGACGAGGAACAAGTTGCCAGGTGTTGTTTTGAAGTAAAGCATTATATTCTTCTTGCATGGCAGCGGCCCAATTGGGATCAAGTAGAGCAGTTTTGTAATTCTTTGGAAGAGAAGTGAGAGATACGGAGGTATGAAGGTTTAGGCGGTCTTGGGGTTGATGAAATCCTGATTTGGCCCTAGTACGCATGTGATGATCATTAATCGGGGCT
>NC_057802.1:534708166-534735741 GCF_018294505.1 Triticum aestivum | reverse complement strand
AGTCCGGCGCAGCGGAAGAGTCAGACGAAGGAGTAGGGCTGGGTGGTGGAGTGGGAGCAGGGCTGGGTGGTGGAGTGGGAGGAGGGGCCGGGGGTGTTGGGGAGGGAGTAGGGGTCGGGGGTGTTGGGGACGTCTCGGGTGGGGTGAGTGTATGGTTGGGATTGGCTATGGTGGGTGTTAATGGTGGTGGTGATAAGTTGTGTTCGGCAGGTAGGGGAGTATATAGTTGGAAAGGACGGGGAGAGGGGGTGTTTGCGGAGCTAGGGGTGCTAGATGGTGTAGTAGTGCGTTGTGAGAAAGGAAAAATGTGCTCAGCAAACGTGACATGACGAGAGACATGAACGTGTCCAGTGTGAAGGTCGAGACAGCGATAGCCTTTGTGCTCGTCAGAGAAGCCGAGAAAAGCACATGGGATAGAGCGTGGTGACAATTTATTTGCAGAAGTGGCGTAGGCATTGGGAAAACAGAGACAGCCGAAAACACGAACCGCGGAGTAGTCGGGGTGGGAAAGAAAGAGGGAATAATAGGGAGTAGTGTTGGGTTTAGTTTTAGAAGGTCGAATATTTAGAAGGAAGGTGGCCATGTGTAGGGCTTCAGCCCAAAACTTGGGAGGCATAGATGATTGAATGAGGAGAGTGCGAACTATATCATTGAGGGTGCGAAGAGAGCGTTCTGCTTTACCATTTTGAGGGGAGGTGTAGGGACATGAGAACCTAAGCAGGATGCCATGTTGTAAGAAGAAAGTATGATTTTTAATGTTATCAAACTCGCGACCATTGTCACATTGGATAAAGCGAATTGGGAGGAAGAAGTGAACAGACACATAGCGTTGAAAATTAAGGAAAAGAGAATGGACCTCGGATTTGTTGCGTAGAGGAAAAGTCCAGACAAAGTGGGTGAAATCATCTAGGATAACAAGGTAGTATTTAAAACCCGAAACACTTGCAATGGGAGAGGTCCATAAATCACAATGTATTAATTCAAAGGGATAAGTGCTACAAGAACTAGAGGAACTAAAGGGAAGACGCACATGTTTGCCTAATTGACAAGACTCGCAAAACACAGAATTATGAGAGTCCCTATTACATGGTATGGTAAATTCACTAAGCATAGAAGCTAAGACGGCGGGGTTGGGATGGCCCAAGCGACGATGCCAGAGATCGACGGAGGCCAGCATGGATGTTGGAGGGGTGGCGGCAGGAACTCCATTAAGAGAATAAAGATCACCGGAGCTATTGAAGCGAGCGATCTCGGCCTTGGTCAGGTAATCCTTCACAGATAGACCAAAAGAGTCAAATTCAGCCAAAACTAGATTGTCGCAAGTAAATTGGCGAACAGAGATAAGATTTTTAATGAGGGCGGGTGCAACTAGAACATCGCGAAGTAAAAGAGGTTTGGTGGAAGAGGGAAGTTGAGCCTGACCAACACAATATATAGGAATAGATGATCTATCTCCAAGGATAATGGAAGGGAAAGGAGATTTAGTGCAAGAAGATAACCAATTACTAGATGCAGACATATGACTAGAGGCCCCTGAATCAAAGATCCAATCCGTACCTGAGTTTCCTTGTGCAGCAAAGTTATTCATGGCCTGGAGAAAGGCAGCTTGATCCCAGCTCGGCGTCGCAGGTCAGGGTGGCGTCGGAAGCAGTGCCGGCGGATACGATGGTGAAGGCAGTAGGGCCGGCTGGGGAGTGTAGTAGGCATTGGGCGGCTGTGGTGGGGGTGGCGTCGGGAGCAGGGCCGGCTGAGATGTGTAGTAGGCGCCGCCGTCGGTGCTGTAATGACCATAAGGAGCATACGTCGGGGCGGCGTGATAGGCATTGGCCGGCTGTCGGGGGTTGAGAACCCCGGGAGCACCAGTAGGCGGCCGAAGGCCGGGTTGCCAGGCACCTGAGTATGCCGGCGGAGCACCGAGGGTGGACGGAGCGGACCAGGGCATGGGCCATGCTTGAACAAGCCCCATCCAAGGATCATGAGGAGGCCGCCATGCAACCGCAGATGGAGCACTGGTGGGTGGTGCAGGACTCGGTGCTGGTGATGTCGTAGGCGGAACCGAACGAGTCGGCGGCGGCCTGTAGATAGGGTTTTTGCCGCGGTAGTTCGGACTAGGACGCCAGCCTGGGGGCGGTTCAACAGATGACGATGCGGACGGCCCGGCGGCAGGAGCCGGCCTGGAAGGCGGCGCTGGTGTAGACGACAGAGGAGGACGAGCCGCAACATGAAAGACCTTGGGGCGAGAGTCCTTGCGAGCTTGTGTTTCCGCCGCGAGTTGTAGCAAGGAACGTACTTCAGCGAAGGTAGGAGGGGGCCGTATCATCGGTATGAACGAGGCTTGCTTGTCAAAGTCTTCGCTGAGGCCGACGACGACGATATTGATTTGCTGTGAGTCGCTAACTGTATCGCCAAGTTCGCGGAGCTCATCGCCAATGGTCTTAACGCGCTAGCAGAACAGGTCCACCGGGGCGTCTCCTTGCACCATATTGCGAAGCTCGGTGTGGAGAGCGTTTTTCCGAGCGTCGGTGTTGCTTTGGAAGAGCTGACGGAGGGAGTGCCAGATGTTGGCAGCGGTGGCGCCGTCGTGATCGAGCATGTTGAAGATCTCGGTGGTGATGCGGGTGTAGAACCACTGGACGATCGCGAGATCGTCTTTCAACCATTGCGGATCGTCGGGGCGGGGAAGACAGTTGGCGGCGACATGCGAGCGCAGGTTGCAGCGGCCGAGGTGGAGATCGAAGAGATGTCTCCAATGGTAGTAGTTGTGGGCGGCGAGATCAAGAACTATGGGGATGTAGGGGCTGACGTCGGAGATTGTGTCAGCAAGAGATATTGGTGCGGCGAGGATGGGTGCAGGGTAGTTTTGTGGAGCTATGGTGAGGACCGAGAGAGAAGCGGCCGCGGCGTTGGCAGCCTTGGCGATGAGTGCGGCCCGGCGCTCGAAGTAGCCGGGCGGCGGCGGCGGCGATGGCGTTGGCGGCGATGGCGTTGGCGGAGCCATACCCTAAACCCTGGGACCGGTATCTGATACCATGAAAGCTGAATAAAACTGTTGCTTATTGATGATTTGGTGC
The DNA here is from genome assembly GCF_018294505.1 of Triticum aestivum. Lineage (NCBI taxonomy): Eukaryota > Viridiplantae > Streptophyta > Magnoliopsida > Poales > Poaceae > Triticum > Triticum aestivum. The sequence continues at coordinate 534,732,670 of NC_057802.1, read as the reverse complement.
GGCATACAAGAGTATATAAGAGGGTACAAACCGACTTGGAGTAGGGGTACAAAACTGACTTGGACTAGAAGTCGTATACCATAATGACTACTCTAACACCAAGTATTCAAACCATACAAATAATATTTGTTTAAAGACCGGTAATAAAATCTCTAAAGTATAAGGAAATAGATACTTAGGTAGCATGGTCATACACACGCTATATATTACAGTGTAAGCATGATAGTCCAAAACAAAGTTGTGAGTGAAGTTCGTGATAGCTTATTTACATTTGTTTTAAAAAGCAAGCAGTATAGGCAGCCATATATCTCATATAGATAGCCCCGGCCCGGTCTTCCAGCCCGTGGTTGAGTTTTTTATCTTCTGCTGGTATGTCAGACCAAAACATGCGTTCGTTGACATTAGGCAAAGTCACCGATGCATGTTTCATTCATTAGGTAGATGTATGCTGCAACACTGGTTTACTTACTAAGTTCCTCACCCTGGACAAAGGGAAGAATGACATATTAATCTTCGCAAATGTTAACGCCCATTCGTGTGGCACGAAGCAACATGGCTCAAACGCCTCCAGTACCATTCATTTTGCCGCATCAAAATATAGATGACATCAGCGGGGATCTTTTTAGTTTTCGGCTTAAAAATGTTTTATCTCCTAATAAAAAATCCAATTAAAAATCCGTTTTCACCATTAAATCCGTCTCGGCGAGATCTTCAAAACTAGATCACATGTTGATATGTTTCGACGAATTTTTTTTGGCCAAAAGTTGCCATGATGTTTACACTGTAGTTTCCATAGTGTTACACTAAAGTTGTCATGTGACAATTTTAGTTTATAGAGCATGGCAATTTTAGTATTTTGACCATGGCAATTCCAGTACTTCGACCATGGAAATTATTTTTTGTATGAACCATGGCAATTTTAAGTGCATGTATCATGGAAATTTTAGTTTATGGTTCATGGCAAGTCTAGTTTCTTAATTCCCCGCTTTATAATATGTCAAAAATTTATTTTTAAATGTAGAAGAAAATAGCTGAAACATATCATGGCAACTTCAGTGTAAACACCATGGCAATTCATGTGTAATAGACATGGCAACTTTTTAAAGTTGTCGAAACATATTGATATGAGATCTAGTTTCGAAGATCTCGTCGCGATGGATTTGATGGTGAAAACGGATCTTCAATCGGATTTTTTATTAAAGAGATAAAATAGTTTAAAAACTGGAATCCAAAAGGATTCCCACATGCATGCATGCAGTGACGTGGCGTTGTTTGTGTGTTATAGGGCGTGTGGGCGGGTGTCGCTCCCACCACACGGGCGGGCATTACCAGCGTCTGTAATCTTCTGTTTGTGCTACTGATTATTGAAAAGAAGTTGAAAGAGAGAGACATGTGCAGCTGTTGTTGCTAAAACACCAAGATGGTCTACAAGGTAGGCTCGGTGGTGCTTAGGGCTTACTTGAACTTTATTGCAAATGATGATGTACACCAACATCTTCCTCCCTGGTCCCCGACATTGCCGCATGACACCCTTCAAGATGACAGTAGAGGGATGATTCTTCAACTGAAGATGAAGAAATGAATGAAGAGCAGAAATTGACCCGAGACATTGAACCAACGCCATTCATGGATGGAGCCTCGAGGTGTTGGGAACGTAGCATGCAATTTCAAAAAAATTCCTACGATCACGCAAGATCTATCTAGGAGATGCATAGCAATGAGAAGGGGAGAGTGTGTGTCCACATACCCTCGTAGACCGAAAGAAGAAGCGTTAGGTTAACGTGGTTGATGTAGTCGAACGTCTTCATGATCCAACCGATCTAGTACCGAACGTACGACACCTCCGAGTTCAGCACACGTTCAGCTCGATGATGTCCCTCGAACTCTTGATCCAGCAGAGGGTCGAGGGAGAGTTCCGCCAGCACGACGGCGTGGTGATGGTGATGGTGATGTGATCCGCGCAGGGCTTCGCCTAAGCACTACGACGCTATGACCGGAGAAGTAAACTATGGAGGGGGGAACCACACACGGCTAAGAGAACAATTGATGTGCTATGGGGTGCCCCCTGCCCCCGTATATAAAGGAGGGAAGGAGGAGGCGGCCGGCCAGGAGGGGCGCGCCATGGGGGGAGTCCTACTAGGACTCCATTCCTAGTAGGATTCGTCCCCCCTTTTCCTTTCTTACCGGAGGGGAAAAGGAAGGAGAGGGAGAGGGAGAGGGAAAAGTGGGGCGCCGCTCCCTCCCCTAGTCCAATTCGGACTCCCATGGGGGGGGGGGCGGCCACTCCTTGCGGCCCTCCTCTCTCTCCACTAAGGCCCATGTAGGCCCAATACTTCCCCCGGGGGGTTCCGGTAACCCCTCGGTACTCTGGTAAAATACCCGAACCACTCGAAACCATTCCGATGTCGAATACTACCTTCCAATATATGAATTTTTACCTCTCGACCATTTCGAGACTCCTCGTCATGTCTGTGATCTTATCCAGGACTCCGAACAAACTTCGGTCACCAAAACACATAACTCATAATATAAATCGTCATTGAACATTAAGCATGCGGACCCTACGGGTTCGAGAACTATATAGACATGACCGAGACATATCTCCGGCCAATAACCAATAGCGGAACCTGGATGCTCATATTGGTTCCTACATATTCTATGAAGATCTTTATTGGTCAAACCGCAATAACAACATACATTATTCCCTTTTTCATCGGTATGTTACTTGCCCGAAATTCGATCGTCGGTATCATCATACCTAGTTCAATCTCGTTACCGGCAAGTCTCTTTACTCGTTCCGTAATGCATCATCCCGTAACTAACTCATTAGTCACATTTCTTGCAAGGCTTATAGTGATGTGCATTACCGAGAGGGCCCAGAGATACCTCTCCGATACTCGGAGTGACAAATCCTAATCTCGATCTATGCCAACCCAACAAATACCTTTGGAGACACCTGTAGAGCATCTTTATAATCACCCAGTTACGTTGTGACGTTTGATAGCACACAAGGTGTTCCTCCGGTATTTGGGAGTTGCATAATCTCATAGTCAAAGGAATATGTATAAGTCATGAAGAAAGCAATGGCAATAAAACTTAACGATCATTATGCTAAGCTAACGAATGGGTCTTGACCATCACATCATTCTCCTAATGATGTGATCCCGTTCATCAAATGACAACACATGTCTATGGTCTGGAAACTTAACCATCTTTGATCAACGAGCTAGTCAAGTAGAGGAATACTAGGGACACTCTGTTTTGTCTATGTATTCACATATGTACTAAGTTTCCGGTTAATACAATTCTAGCATGAACAATTGCTACCTCTTGAGCACTGCGTTGGTTTTCCCTTGAAGAGGAAAGGGTGATGCAGTAAAGTAGCGTAAGTATTTCCCTCAGTTTTGAGAACCAAGGTATCAATCCAGTAGGAGACCACGCTCAAGTCCCACGCACCTACACAAAGAAATAAGAACCTCGCAACCAACGCGATAAAGGGGTTGTCAATCCCTTCATGGTCACTTACGGGAGTGAGATCTGATAGAGATGATAATATAATATTTTTGGTATTTTTATGATAAAGATGCAAAGTAAATAAACGGTAATAGAAATAACTAAGTGTTGGAAGATTAATATGATGGAAAATAGACCCGGGGGCCATAGGTTTCACTAGTGGTTTCTCTCAAGATTGCATAAGTATTATGGTGGGTGAACGAATTACTGACGAGCAATTGATAGAATTGAGCATAGTTATGAGAATATCTAGGCATGATCATGTATATAGGCATCACGTCCGTGACAAGTAGACTGAAACAATTCTGCATCTACTACTATTACTCCACACATCGACCGCTATCCAGCATGCATCTAGAGTATTAAGTTCATAAGAACGGAGTAACACATTAGGTAAGATGACATGATGTAGAGGGATAAACTCATGCAATATGATATAAACCCCATATTTTTATCCTCGATGGCAACAATACAATATGTGTCATTTCCCCTACTATCACTGGGATAGAGCACCGCAAGATTGAACCCAAAGCTAAGCACTTCTCCCATTGCAAGAAAGATCAATCTAGTAGGACAAACCAAACTGATAATTCGAAGAGACTTGCAAAGATAACCAATCATACATAAAAGAATTCAGAGGAGATTCAAATATTGTTCATAGATAATCTTGATCATAAACCCACAATTCATCGGATCTCGACAAACACACCGCAAAAGAAGATTACATCGAATAGATCTCCAAGAGAAACAAGGAGAACTTTGTATTGAGATCCAAAGAGAGAGAAGAAGCCGTCTAGCTAATAACTATGGACCCGAAGGTCTGAGGTAAACTACTCACACATCATCGGAGAGCCTATGGTGTTGATGTAGAAGCCCTCCGTGATCAATGCCCCCTCCGGCGGAGCGCCGGAAAAGGCCCCAAGATGGGATCTCACGGGTACAGAAGGTTGCATCGGTGGAAATAGGGTTTCGTGGTGCTCCTGGATGTTTTCGGGGTCCGTAGGTATATATCGGAGGAAGAAGTAGGTCGGTGGAGCCACGAGGGGCCCATGAGGGTGGAGGGCGCGCCCAGGGGGGTAGGCGCGCCCCCTGCCTCGTGGCCTCCTCCTCGATGCCTTGACGTCCACTCCAAGTCCTCTGGATCACGTTTGTTCCAAAAATAACTCTCCTGAAGGTTTCATTCCGTTTGGACTCCGTTTGATATTCCTTTTCTGCGAAACACTGAAACAGGCAAGAAAAACAACAATCTGGGCTGGGCCTCCGGTTAATAGGTTAGTCCCAAAAATAATATAAAAGTGTATGATAAAGCCCAATAATCATCCAAAACAGAATATATAATAGCATGGAACAATAAAAAATTATAGATACGTTGGAGACGTATCAACAATAAACATTTATCATGATATAAGGAAATATAAATAACAACTTTATTATTGCCTGTAGGGCATATTTCCTTCAGTCTCCCACTTGCACTAGAGTCAATAATCTAGATTACATAGTAATGATTCTAACACCCACGGTGTCTTGGTTTTTTCTGTTGATCATGTTTTGCTCGTGGAAGAGGCGTAGTCAATGGGTCTGCAACATTCAGATCCGTATGTATTTTGCAAATCTCTATGTCTCCCTCCTTGACTTGATCGTGGAGTTGAAGCATCTCTTTATTTGTTTGGTTCTCTTGTGAAATCTAGATTCCTTTGCCAAGGCAATTGCTCCAGTATTGTCACAAAAGATTTTCATTGGACCCGATGCACTAGGTATTACACCTAGATTGAATATGAACTCCTTCATCCAGACTCCTTCGTTTGCTGCTTCCGAAGCAGCTATGTACTCCGCTTCACACGTAGATCCCGCCACGACGCTCTGCTTGAAACTGCCCCAACTGACAGCTCCACCATTCAATATAAATACGTATCCGATTTGCGACTTAGAGTCATCCGGATCAGTGTCAAAGCTTGCATCGACGTAACCATTTACGACAAGCTCTTTGACACCTCCATAAACGAGAAACATATCCTTAGTCCTTTTCAGGTATTTCAGGATGTTCTTGACCGTTGTCCAGTGATCCACTCCTCGATTACTTTGGTACCTCCCTGCTAAACTTATAGGAAGGCACACATCAGGTCTGGTACACAACATTGCATACATGATAGAACCTATGGTTGAGGCATAAGGAATGACCTTCATTTTCTCTCTATCTTCTGAAGTGGTCAAGCATTGAGTTTGACTCAACTTCACACCTTGTAACACAGGCAAGAAACCTTTCTTTGACTGATCCATTTTGAACTTCTTCAAAATTTATCAAGGTATGTGCTTTGTGAAAGTCCAATTAAGCGTCTTGATCTATCTCTATAGATCTTGATGCCTAATATATAAGCAGCTTCACCGAGGTCTTTCATTGAAAAATTCTTATTCAAGTATCCTTTTATGCTATCCAGAAATTCTGTATTATTCCAATCAACAATATGTCATCCACATATAATATTAGAAATGCTACAGAGCTCCCACTCACTTTCTTGTAAATACAGGCTTCTCCAAAAGTTTGTATAAAACCATATGCTTTGATCACACTATCAAAGGGTATATTCCAACTCCGAGATGCTTCCACCAGTCCATAAATGGATCGCTGGAGCTTGCACACTTTGCTAGCACCTTTCGAATCGACAAAACCTTATGGTTGCATCATATACAACTCTTCTTTAAGAAATCCATTAAGGAATGCAGTTTTGACATCCATTTGCCAAATTTCATATTCATAAAATGCGGCAATTGCTAACATGATTCAGACAGACTTAAGCATCGCTACGGGTGAGAAGGTCTCATCGTAGTCAACTCCTTGAACTTGTTGAAAACCTTTCGCAACAAGTCGAGCTTTATAGACAGTAACATTACCGTCAACGTCAGTCTTCTTCTTGAAGATCCATTTATTTTCTATGGCTTGCCGATCATCGGGCAAGTTAACCAAAGTCCATACTTTGTTCTCATACATGGATCCCATCTCAGATTTCATGGCCTCAAGCCATTTCGCAGAATCTGGGCTCATCATCGATTCCTCATAGTTCGTAGGTTCGTCATGGTCTGGTAACATGACTTCCAGAACAGGATTACCGTACCATTCTGGTGCGGACCATACTCTGGTTGACCTACGAGGTTCGGTAGTAACTTTATCTGAAGTTTCATGATCATCATCATTAGCTTCCTCACTAATTGGTGTAGGAATCACTGGAACTGATTTCTGTGATGAACTACTTTCCAATTCGGGAGAAGGTACAATTACCTCATCAAGTTCTACTTTCCTCCCACTCACTTCTTTCGAGAGAAACTCTTTCTCTAGAAAGGATCTATTCTTAGCAACAAATGTCTTGCCTTCGAATCTGTGATAGAAGGTGTACCCAACAGTTTCTTCTGGGTATCCTATTAAGATGCACTTCTCCGATTTGGGTTCGAGCTTATCAGGTTGAAGTTTTTTCACATAAGAATCGCAACCCCAAACTTTAAGAAACGACAGCTTAGGTTTCTTGCCAAACCACAGTTCATATGGTGTCGTTGAAGGAAATATGCCCTAGAGGCAATAATAAAGTTGTTATTTATATTTCCTTATATCATGATAAATGTTTGTTATTCATGCTAGAATTGTATTAATCGGAAACTTAGTACATGTGTGAATACATAGACAAACAGAGTGTCCTAGTATGCCTCTACTTGACTAGCTCGTTAATCAAAGATGGTTAAGTTTCCTAGCCATAGACATCAGTTGTCATTTGATGAACGGGATCACATCATTAGAGAATGATGTGATGGATAAGACCCATCCGTTAGCTTAGCACTATGATCATTTAGTTTATTGCTATTGCTTTCTTCATGACTTATACATGTTCCTATGACTATGAGATTATGCAACTCCTGAATACCGGAGGAACACTTAGTGTGCTATCAAACGTCACAACATAACTGGGTGATTATAAAGATGCTCTACAGGTGTCTCCGATGGTGTTTGTTGAGTTGGCATAGATCGAGATTAGGATTTGTCACTCCGTGTTTCGGAGAGGTATCTCTGGGCCCTCTCGGTAATGCACATCACTATAAGCCTTGCAAGCAATGTGACTAATGAGTTAGTTGCGGGATGATGCATTACAGAACGAGTAAAGAGACTTGCCGGTAACAAGATTGAACTAGGTATGATGATACCGACGATCAAATCTCGGGCAAGTAACATACCGATGACAAAGGGAACAACATATGTTGTTATGCGGTTTGACCGATAAAGATCTTCGTAGAATATTTAGGAGCCAATATGGGCATCCAGGTTCCGCTATTGGTTATTGTCCGAAGATGTGTCTCGGTCATGTCTACATAGTTCTTGAACCCGTAGGGTCTGCACGCTTAACGTTCGATGATGATTTGTATTATGAGTTATGTGATTTGATGTACCGAAGGTTGTTCGGAGTCTCGGATGAGATCACGGACATGATGAGGAGTCTCGAAATGGTCGAGACATAAAGATTAATATATTGCAAAGTTATATACGGACACCGGAATGGTTCCGAAGTGTATTGGGAATTTTCCGGAGTGCCGGGAGGTTACCGGAACCCCCCGGGGGATTAACGGGCCACAATGGGTCTTAGTGGAGAAGAGAGAGGGCCGTCCAGAGGTGGCGCGCCCCCCTTGCCCAGTCCGGATTGGACAAGGGGAGGGGGCGGCGCCCCCCTCCTTCCTTCTCTTCTCTCCTCTTTCTCTTCTTCTCCTACTTCGACTAGGAAAAGGGGGGATTGATTCCTAATTGGACTAGGAGTCCAAGTAGGACTCCCCCCATGGCGTAACCCCTCGTAGGGCCGGCCTCCTCTCCTTCCCCCTTTATATACCTGGGAGGGTGATACGTCTCCGTCGTATCTACTTTTCCAAACACTTTTGCCCTTGTTTTGGACTCTAACTTGCATGATTTGAATGGAACTAACCCGGACTGACGCTGTTTTCAGCAAAATTGCCATGGTGTTATTTTTGTGAAATAAAAGTTCTCGGAATGACCTGAAACTTCACGGAGAATATTTTTGTTATTTATAAAAAATACTGGCGAAAGAATCAAGACCAGGGGGCCCACACCCTGTCCACGAGGGTGCGGGGCGCGCCTGCCCCCTGATGCTTCACCGACCTCAACTCTAGCTCCATATATTCACGTCCGGGGAGAAAAAATCAGAGAGAAGGATTCATCGCGTTTTACGATACGGAGCCACCGCCAAGCCCTAAATTCTCTCGGGAGGGCTGATCTCGAGTCCGTTCGGGGCTCCGGAGAGGGGAATCCTTCGCCGTCATCATCATGAACCATCCTCCATCACCAATTTCATGATGCGCACCGCCGTGCGTGAGTAATTCCATCGTAGGCTTGCTGGACGGTGATGGGTTGGATGAGATTTATCATGTAATCAAGTTAGTTTTGTTAGGGTTTGATCCCTAGTATCCACTGTGTTCTAAGATTGATGTTGCTATGACTTTGCTATGCTTAATGCTTGTCACTAGGGCCCGAGTGCCATGATTTCAGATCTGAACCTATTATGTTTTCATGAATATATGTGAGTTCTTGATCCTATTTTGCAAGTCAATAGTCACCTACTATGTGTTATGATCCGGCAACCCCGAGGTGACAATAATCGGGACCACTCCCGGTGATGACCGTAGTTTGAGGAGTTCATGTATTCCCTAAGTGTTAATGCTTTGGTCCGGTACTCTATTAAAAGGAGGCCTTAATATCCCTTAGTTTCCAATAGGACCCCGCTGCCACGAGAGGGTAGGACAAAAGATGTCATGCAAGTTCTTTTCCATAAGCACGTATGACTATATTCGGAATACATGCCTACATTACATTGATGAATTGGAGCTAGTTTTGTGTCACCCTATGTTATAGCTGTTACAAGATGAACCGCATCCGACATAATTCTCCATCACCGATCCAATGCCTACAAGCTTTTCACATATTGTTCTTTGCTTTTTTACTTTACTGTTGCTACTGTTACAATCACTACAAAACTCAAAAATATTACTGAGGACAAGCAAAGGATTAAGCTTGGGGAGTTGATACGTCTCCGTCGTATGTACTTTTCCAAACACTTTTGCCCTTGTTTTGGACTCTAACTTGCATGATTTGAATGGAACTAACCCGGAATGACGCTGTTTTCAACAGAATTGCCATGGTGTTATTTTTGTGCAGAAATAAAAGTTCTCGGAATGACCTGAAACTTCACGGAGAATATTTTTGGAATTTATAGAAACTACTGGCGAAAGAATCAATACCAGGGGGCCCACACCCTGTCCACGAGGGTGGGGGCGCGCCCCCCTGCCTCGTGGGCCCCCTGATGCTTCACCGACCTCAACTCCAACTCCATATATTCACGTCCGGGGAGAAAAAATCAGAGAGAAGGATTCATCGCGTTTTACGATACGGAGCCACCGCCAAGCCCTAAATTCTCTCGGGAGGGCTGATCTCGAGTCCGTTCGGGGCTCCGGAGAGGGGAATCCATCGCCGTCATCATCATGAACCATCCTCCATCACCAATTTCATGATGCGCACCGCCGTGCGTGAGTAATTCCATCGTAGGCTTGCTGGACGGTGATGGGTTGGATGAGATTTATCATGTAATCAAGTTAGTTTTGTTAGGGTTTGATCCCTAGTATCCACTGTGTTCTAAGATTGATGTTGCTATGACTTTGCTATGCTTAATGCTTGTCACTAGGGCCCGAGTGCCATGATTTCAGATCTGAACCTATTATGTTTTCATGAATATATGTGAGTTCTTGATCCTATTTTGCAAGTCAATAGTCACCTACTATGTGTTATGATCCGGCAACCCCGAGGTGACAATAATCGGGACCACTCCCGGTGATGACCGTAGTTTGAGGAGTTCATGTATTCCCTAAGTGTTAATGCTTTGGTCCGGTACTCTATTAAAAGGAGGCCTTAATATCCCTTAGTTTCCAATAGGACCCCGCTGCCACGAGAGGGTAGGACAAAAGATGTCATGCAAGTTCTTTTCCATAAGCACGTATGACTATATTCGGAATACATGCCTACATTACATTGATGAATTGGAGCTAGTTTTGTGTCACCCTATGTTATAGCTGTTACAAGATGAACCGCATCCGACATAATTCTCCATCACCGATCCAATGCCTACAAGCTTTTCACATATTGTTCTTTGCTTTTTTACTTTACTGTTGCTACTGTTACAATCACTACAAAACTCAAAAATATTACTGAGGACAAGCAAAGGATTAAGCTTGGGGAGTTGATACGTCTCCGTCGTATGTACTTTTCCAAACACTTTTGCCCTTGTTTTGGACTCTAACTTGCATGATTTGAATGGAACTAACCCGGAATGACGCTGTTTTCAACAGAATTGCCATGGTGTTATTTTTGTGCAGAAATAAAAGTTCTCGGAATGACCTAAAACTTCACGGAGAATATTTTTGGAATTTATAGAAACTACTGGCGAAAGAATCAATACCAGGGGGCCCACACCCTGTCCACGAGGGTGGGGGCGCGCCCCCCTGCCTCGTGGGCCCCCTGATGCTTCACCGACCTCAACTCCAACGCCATATATTCACGTCCGGGGAGAAAAAATCAGAGAGAAGGATTCATCGCGTTTTACGATACGGAGCCGCCGCCAAGCCCTAAATTCTCTCGGGAGGGCTGATCTCGAGTCCGTTCGGGGCTCCGGAGAGGGGAATCCATCGCCGTCATCATCATGAACCATCCTCCATCACCAATTTCATGATGCGCACCGCCGTCCATGAGTAATTCCATCGTAGGCTTGCTGGACGGTGATGGGTTGGATGAGATTTATCATCTAATCGAGTTAGTTTTGTTAGGGTTTGATCCCTAGTATCCACTATGTTCTAAGATTGATGTTGCTATGACTTTGCTATGCTTAATGCTTGTCACTAGGGCCCGAGTGCCATGATTTCAGATCTGAACCTATTATGTTTTCATGAATATATGTGAGTTCTTGATCCTATTTTGCAAGTCAATAGTCACCTACTATGTGTTATGATCCGGCAACCCCGAAGCGACAATAATCGGGACCACTCCCGATGATGACCGTAGTTTGAGGAGTTCATGTATTCACTAAGTGTTAATGCTTTGGTCCGGTACTCTATTAAAAGGAGGCCTTAATATCCCTTAGTTTCCAATAGGACCCCGCTGCCACGGGAGCGTAGGACAAAAGATGGCATGCAAGTTCTTTTCCATAAGCACGTATGACTATATTCGGAATACATGCCTACATTACATTGATGAATTGGAGCTAGTTTTGTGTCACCCTATGTTATAGCTGTTACATGATGAACCGCATCCGACATAATTCTCCATCACCGATCCAATGCCTACAAGCTTTTCACATATTGTTCTTTGCTTATTTACTTTACTGTTGCTACTGTTACAATCACTACAAAACTCAAAAATATTACTGAGGACAAGCAAAGGATTAAGCTTGGGGGAGTTGATACGTCTCCGTCGTATGTACTTTTCCAAACACTTTTGCCCTTGTTTTGGACTCTAACTTGCATGATTTGAATGGAACTAACCCGGAATGACGCTGTTTTCAACAGAATTGCCATGGTGTTATTTTTGTGCAGAAATAATTATCCATCACTGATCCATTGCCTACGAGCTTTTCACATATTGATCCTTGCTTTGTTACTTTATCGTTGCCACTGTTACAATTACTATAAAGCTGCTACTGTTACTTTTGCCACTGTTACCGTTACTTCCATACTACTTTGCTACTAAATACTTTGCTGCAGATATTAAGTTATCCAGGTGTGGTTGAATTGACAACTCAGCTGCTAATACTTGAGAATATTCTTTGGCTCCCCTTGTGTCGAATCAATAAATTTGGGTTGAATACTCTACCCTCGAAAACTGTTGCGATCCCCTATACTTGTGGGTTATCAAGACTATTTTCTGGCACCGTTGCCGGGGAGCATAGCTCTATTCTTTGAGTCACTTGGGATTTATATCTGCTGATCACTATGAAGAACTTGAAAGACGAAAAAACCAAAATTTATCCCTCAACTATGAGGGGAGGTAAGGAACTGCCATGTAGCTCTGCACTTGATTCACCTTCTGTTTTAAGTAAACATGCGACACCTAAACCTGCTTCTGCTATTAATTCTGATATGTCGCATGTTATTGATGATGCCACTTCTGCTATGCATGATACTTATGATGAAACTACTCCTATGCTTGATAACACTGTGCCACTAGGTGAATTTCTTGATGAACAACTTGCTAGGACTAGAGAGAATGAAATTATTGAAACTGATAATATTGATGAAAGTGATGATGAAGATTCTCCCCCTAAATATGAATTGCCTGTTGTGCCTGAGGGTTATGTTATGGATGAAGAAACTGCTAGAGATTTTCTTGCTTGCAATGATAGATCCGATCTTAAGAAATTATTAGCTAAGCTTAAAGAAAAGTCTTTGAATGCTAGAATGAAATATGACCCTGCTTTTGCTACTTTACCTATCTGCATTACTTATAAGGATTATGATTTCTCTGTTGATCCTGAAATAATTACTTTGGTTGAATCTGATCCTTTTTATGGCTATGAATCTGAAACTGTTGTGGCACATCTTACTAAATTAAATCATATAGCCACCCTATTCACTAATGATGAGAAAACTCGCTACTACTATATCCTTAAGCTATTTCTGTTCTCATTAAAGGGTGATGCTAAAACATGGTTTAATTCTCTTGATCCTGGTTGTGTGCGTAGTCCCCGGGATATGATATATTACTTCTCTGCTAAATATTTCCCCGCTCATAAGAAAAAAACTGCCTTAAGGGAAATATATAATTTTGTGCAAGTTGAAGAAGAGAGTCTCCCACAAGCTTGGGGGAGGCTTCTCCAATTACTTAATGCTTTTCCTGATCATCCTCTCAAGAAAAATGAAATACTTGATATCTTTTATAATGGACTAACCGATGCTTCCAGAGACCACCTGGATAGTTGTGCTGGTTGTGTTTTCAGGGAAAGAACTGTTGATCAAGCTGAATTGTTATTGAATAATATGTTGACTAATGAAAACAATTGGACACTTCCTGAACCAACTCCCAAGCAAACTCCGAAGAAAAGGGGTATTCTATTTCTCAGTCCTGAAGATATGCAAGAGGCAAAGAAATCTATGAAAGAAAAAGGTATTAAAGCTGAAGATGTTAAGAATTTACCACCTATTGAAGAAATACATGGTCTTGATAACCCGACACAGGTAGTAAAGGTAAATTCTCTCTATAGATTTGATGAAGGTGATACTACTCGTTATAAGTCTGCTAGCCAATGCTTTGATGAGTTTGATAATTTTATTGTTAAACAAGAAAACTTCAATGCTTATATTGGTAGACAATTGCAACGTAATGCTTATATGATTGAACACTTGAGTGATTACATGTCTAGAGTTAAAGGTGACCTTAAACTCATTAGTAAACATGCTTCTATGGTTACCACTCAAGTAGAACAAGTGCTTAAAGCACAAAATGATTTGCTCAATGAATTAAATAATAAGAAAAATGATAATGCTGTTAGAGTTATGACTAGAGGGGGTAAAATAACTCAGGAACCTTTGTATACTGAGGGCCACCCTAAGAGAATTGAGCAAGATTCTCAGAGAACTAATGTTCATGCACCTAGTCCTTCTAAAAAGAAGAAAAAGAAAAATGATAGGACTTTGCATGCTTCTAGTGAACTTGTTGTTGACACAGCTGAGAATCCCAATGATATTTCTATCTCTGATGCTGAAACACAATCTGGTAATGAACATGAACCTAGTGATAATGTTAATGATGATGTTCATGTTGATGCTCAACCTAGCAATAATAATGATGTAGAAATTGAACCTGCTGTTGATCTTGATAACCCACAATCAAAGAATCAACGTTATGATAAGAGAGACATTGTTGCTAGGAAGCACGGTAAAGAAAGAGAGCCATGGGTTCAGAAACCCATGCCTTTTCCTCCTAAACCATCCAAGAAAAAGGATGATGAGGATTTTGAGCGCTTTGCTGAAATTATTAGACCTATCTTTTTGCGTATGTGTTTAACTGATATGCTTAAAATGAATCCTTATGCTAAGTATATGAAAGATATTGTTACAAATAAAAGAAAGATACCGGAAGCTGAAATTTCCACCATGCTTGCTAATTATACTTTTAAGGGTGGAATACCTAAGAAACTAGGAGATCCAGGAGTACCAACTATACCATGATCCATTAAAAGAAACTATGTTAAAACTGCCTTATCCGATCTTGGAGCCAGTTTTAGTGTTATGCCTCTCTCTTTGTATCATAGACTTGATTTGAATAAGTTGACACCTACTGAAATATCTTTGCAAATGGCCAATAAATCAACTGCTATACCTGTCGGTATTTGTGAGGATGTGCTTGTTGTGGTTGCGAACGTTACTATCTTAACGGACTTTGTTATTCTTGATATTCCCGAGGACGATTGTATGTCGATTATCCTTGGTAGATCCTTCTTGAATACTGCAGGGGCTGTTATTGATTGCAACAAAGGCAATGTCACTTTTCATGTTAATGGTAATGATCATACGGTACACTTTCCGAGGAAACAACCTCAAGTCCACAGTGTCAATTCTATTGGAAAAATTTCAACAATTATTATTGGAGGTTTTGAATTTCTCTTCCTACTGTCAAGAAGAAATATGATATTCTTATTGTTGGGGACATGCATATCCCCGTTGAGGTAACCTAGTGCTATTCGAAAATTCTCCGGTTTCATGCGATTCGGAATGAGTTTGTTAACAAGACTTGATCAACCTTGTTAGTGGATTCCTTTTGATGAGCATGAGATGGATGAAGTTAGGAAGCACAACTCTCTGTACCCTCTATTTACTTTATGTTATTTAGATTAAACAAAGCAAAAATAGTATTTTTTGTCTGTTTTCTGAATTATTCGTGCAATAAAAAAATACCCTGAAAATAAAAGTTCTCCAAATGTCCCGAAAATGAAATATGATTTTTTCCAGAATATTTAAGAATATTTGGCACTGAGAACACATCAGGGGGCCACACCACCTGGACACGAGGGTCCAGGGCGTGCCCACCCCTTGGGCGCGCCCCCTACCTCGTGGCCCCACGCGACCCCCCTCCACTTATTCCAGCACCCACACACTTCGTCTTCCTCCAGAAAAATTCACTATGCAGTTCAAACTCGTGTTCTAGCTCGTTTTGCTACGATTTTTGATCTCCTTGTTCAAAGCTCCTTTCACAAAACTGCTTTGGGGGATTGTTCTTCAGTATGTGACTCCTCCAATGGTCCAATTAGTTTTTGTTCTAGTGCTTTATTCATTGCAAATTTTTGCTGCTGGGGTGACCCTGTTCTTGAGCTTGCATGTCAAATTTATTTGGTCCCAAGTAGTTCTAATGCATGATATGGTCTCTAGGCACTTGTGGGAGTAGTTGCTATCAACCTTGTTGAGTTTGGTTCACTTTTATTTGGAGTCACTAAAAATTTCAGAATTTTTCTAGGGGAAGAAATATGTTTAGGAAAATATACCAAGGTGGTTCTTTAAGGAAGCAAGAACCAAGGCTCGCGATACGTGAGTCGGACTATGAACTACCAAGAGAAGCTCAAGTGCGGCCTTGTGAATGGCCGTTAGAAGATTTTATGGTCCAGGCAGGCATCAAGGATGAATTTTACGTGTATGTGTGTAATGCTGATATTGAGGACTTCGTGTCAGATAAGTGCCCGCAACACTACCACCTAACTGATTCTTTTGTGAGAAGGTTTAAGTTTACATCATCACGCAATTCTAACATGGTCCTGTTTGATCTTTATGATAAATCTTATAACATGGACTTAGAAGATTTTAATACTGCTTGTAAACTCCCGCAGTGGGATAGTGCTAGTGAACCTCGCAAATCTGAATATAAAGACTTTCTTGCTAGTATAACTGTGGGGGAATCTATGGAAATCACGCAAGCTACCATAGGGAGCAGCCATTTTCCTGCTATACATTATTTTGCTCTCTTTATAGGTAGATGTATTAATGGTAAAGATGAGGCATGTCATATGTGCGTTCCCGATCTTAGTGTTCTCAAGAGTGCTGTATTAGGAGATAAACAATATAACTTGGGGGCTATTGTTGCACTTAGGCTGCATCATAACAGTATAAGTGGAGATTTGTTTGGTGGATTTTATGCAAACCGTTTAGCTAATTTTCTTGAGGTACCCATTCGTGAAAATGATATGGAGTTGCCTCCTGCTTATCTAGATTATAATGTTATGGTTCGCCATCAGTTTATTGAGAGGAATGAACAGCCTCTCCAGTACCAGCTAATCTTTGACAGACGTCGCGTTGTCCATATTGCTCTTCATGCTCCTACTTTCTTTGACTTTCAGGCAAAGGGGAGATAGGTCATAACCAGGGAGGAGGCAAACGAGTACGAGAGGAGGACAGAAGCAGAACGCCTCCAAGCTGCAGCTCATCAGGCAATAGCTGCTGCATCTCAGTACGACCCCAGTTACAACTTCGGATATCCGCCAGGCCAGCCGTGGCCATAGACCAACTTAGGCCAAAAGCCTAAACTTGGGGGAGTATGTATTTCTCACCGACATTACATTCATGTTCACACACCCATTCTAGTTGTCGGTGCTCATACTTTTTCATTGTACTATCCATGCTAGTTTATTTTCCTTTTTTCTAAGCTTTCTTCTTGTGTGTTTGAAAAACTTTAAGAAAAATCAAAAAAATTAGTTGTAGCTTCTAGCCAGTTTACCTTCCATGCTTGTAGTAGTAGTAATTAAAAGAAAACCCAAAAAAATTTCTCGTTCTTCTTTTGCTTGTTGGGAGCTTTCCCGTGTAAATAGTTTTATTTCTTTTCTTTGGGGGTCGAGAGGGGAAGACCATGATGAAAATGATGAGTGGCTCTTATATGCATCATTGTTGATTTAACCAAGAGCCTATATTACCTTGTCTTCTCCCTTGTATTAAATGCTTGCAAATTCCAGCTTAGTCCAACGCACGTGCACTATTATTATTATACACAACGTTCAGTTGTGCAAGTGAAAGGCAATAATGGCGATATATGAGGGACTGATTGAGATGAGAGAAGCTGGTATGAACTCGACCTCTCTTGTTTTTGTAAATATGATTAGTTCATCGTTCCTGATTCAGCCTATTATGAATGAACATGTTTGCAATGACAATTAGAGATTATAGTTGCTTATGCCATGCTTAATTAGCTAGGAGTTTATAATGGTTTACCTTGCGTGCCAACATGCTATTAAAATGGTTGTGATGTGGTATGATAGGGTGGTATCCTCCTTTGAACGATTCGAGTGGCCTGACTCGGCACATGTTCACGCATGTAGTTGAAACAAAATCAACATAGCCTCCACGATATTTATGTTCATGGTGAATTATATCCTACTCATGCTTGCACTCAGTGTTGATTAATTTTAATGCATGTTCATGACTGTTGTCGCTCTCTAGTTGGTCGCTTCCCAGTCTTTTTCTAGCCTTCACTTGTACTAAGAGGGAATACTGCTTGTGCATCCACTTCCATAAACCCCAAAGTTATTCCATATGAGTCCACCATACCTTCCTATATGCGGTATTTACCTGCCATTCCAAGTAAATTTGTATGTGCCAAACTCAAAACCTTCAAATGAAATTCTGTTTTGTATGCTCGAATAGCTCATGTATCAACTAGGGCTGTCTGTATCTTCCATGCTAGGCGGGTTATTGTCAAGAGGAGTGGACTCCGCTCCTCACTCACGAGAAAATGGCCGGTAACCGGGATGCCCAGTCCCATGCTCAAAACAAATCAAATTAATTGCAAACAAAACTCCCCCAGGGCTGTTGTTAGTTGGACGGTACCCGTTGTTTCGGACCAGCCATGGAGTGTGCTTGTTGGTGGTGGGGGAGTATAAACTTTACCATTCTGTTTGGGAACCGCCTATAATGTGAGTAGCATGGAAGATATCGAGATCTCTCAGTTGTTATGTTGACAATGAAAGTATGCTGATCAAAATATTATTTATCTCTATTTCAAAACTCGAGCTCTGGCACCTCTACAAATCCCTACTTCCCTCTACGAAGGGCCTATCTATTTACTTTCATGTTGGCTCATCATCCTCTTATCAAAAAGCACCAGCTGGAGAGCACCGCTGTCATTTGCATTCATTACTATTAATTTATATTGAGTATGACTGGATCTCTTTTACCATGAATTACAATGTCTAGTCAGTCCTTGATCTTCAGAGGTGCTCTGCATTTATGTTTTGCGGTCTCAAAAAGGGCTAGCGAGATACCATCTAGTTATATCATATTATGATTATTTTGAGAAAGTGTTGTCATCCGAGATTCATTATTATTGCTCGCTAGTTGATTATGCCATTGATATGAGTAAACATGAGACCTAAATGTTATTGTGAATGTGGTTAGTTCATAATCTTTGCTGAAAACTTGAATGCTGGCTTTACATATTTACAACAACAAGAGCAAACAGAGTTTGTAAAAGTTTTTCTTTATCACTTTCAGTTTGTCAACTGAATTGCTTGAGGACAAGCAAAGGTTTAAGTTTGGGGGAGTTGATACGTCTCCGTCGTATCTACTTTTCCAAACACTTTTGCCCTTGTTTTGGACTCTAACTTGCATGATTTGAATGGAACTAACCCAGACTGACGCTGTTCTCAACAGAATTGCCATGGTGTTATTTTTGTGCAGAAATAAAAGTTCTCGGAATGACCTGAAACTTCACGGAGAATATTTTTGGAATTTATAAAAACTACTGGCGAAAGAATCAAGACAAGGGGGCCCACACCATGTCCACGAGGTTGGGGGCGCGCCCCCTGCCTTGTGGGCCCCCTGATGCTTCATCGACCTCAAGTCCAACTCCATATATTCACGTTCGGGGAGAAAAAAATCAGAGAGAAGGATTCATCGTGTTTTACGATACGGAGCCGCCGCCAAGCCCTAAATTCTCTCGGGAGGGCTGATCTGGAGTCCGTTCGGGGCTCCAGAGAGGGGAATCCGTCGCCGTCGTCATCATCAACCATCCTCCATCACCAATTTCATGATGCTCACCGCCGTCCGTGAGTAATTCCATCGTAGGCTTGCTGGACGGTGATGGGTTGGATGAGATTTATCATGTAATCGAGTTAGTTTTGTTAGGTTTGATCCCTAGTATCCACTATGTTCTAAGATTGATGTTGCTATGACTTTGCTATGCTTAATGCTTGTCACGAGGGCCCGAGTGCCATGATTTCAGATTTGAACCTATTATATTTTCATGAATATATGTGAGTTCTTGATCCTATTTTGCAAGTCAATAGTCACCTACTATGTGTTATGATCCGGCAACCCCGAAGTGACAATAATCGGGACCACTCCCGGTGATGACCGTAGTTTGAGGAGTTCATGTATTCATTAAGTGTTAATGCTTTGGTCCGGTACTCTATTAAAAGGAGGCCTTAATATCCCTTAGTTTCCAATAGGACCCCGCTGCCACGGGAGGGTAGGACAAAAGATGTCATGCAAGTTCTTTTCCATAAGCACGTATGACTATATTCGGAATACATGCCTACATTACATTGATGAACTGGAGCTAGTTCTGTGTCACCCTATGTTATAACTGTTACATGATGAACCGCATCCGACATAATTATCCATCACTGATCCATTGCCTACGAGCTTTTCACATATTGATCCTTGCTTAGTTACTTTATCATTGCCACTGTTACAATTACTATAAAGCTGCTACTGTTACTTTTGCCACTGTTACCGTTACTTCCATACTTTGCTACTAAATACTTTGCTGCAGTTATGAAGTTACCCAGGTGTGGTTGAATTGACAACTCAGCTGCTAATACTTGAGAATATTCTTTGGCTCCCCTTGTGTCGAATCAATAAATTTGGGTTGAATACTCTACCCTCGAAAACTGTTGCGATCCCCTATACTTGTGGGTTATCAGAGGGGGGCACCCCAAAGGCACATCGAAGTTTCTCTTAGCCATGTGCGGTGCCTCCCCCCACGGTTACACACCTCGGTCATATCATCGTAGTGCTTAGGCAAAGCCCTGTGCCGGTAACCTCATCATCACTGTCGCCACGCCGTCGTGCTGACGGAACTCTCCCTCGGCCTCAACTGGATCAAGAGTACGAGGGATGTCATCGAGCTGAATGTGTGCTGAACACGGAGGTGGCGTACGTTCGGTGAAGACGTACGACTACATCAACCGCGTTGATATAACGCTTCCGCTTTCGATCTACGAGGGTACGTGGACACACTCTTCCCTCTCGTTGCTATGCATCTCCTAGATAGATCTTGCGTGATCGTAGGAATTTTTTTGAAATTACTGCGTTCCCCAACAGTCGTCTCAACAGATTTTGATGGTGCCCTATTTAACGTGAATGTAGTCGTCTCTAAAGCATAACCCCAAAACAATAGTGGTAAATCGGTAAGAGACATCATAGATCGCACCATATATAATAAAGTACGGTTACGACGTTCGGACACACCATTACGCTGTGGTGTTCCAGGTGGCATGAGTTGCGAAACTATTCCACATTGTTTCAAATGAAGGCTAAACTTGTAACTCAAATATTCGCCTCCGCGATCAGATCGTAGAAACTTTATTTTCTTGTTAAGATGATTTTCTACTTCACTCTGAAATTCTTTGAACTTTTGAAATGTTTCAGACTTATGTTTCATCAAGTAGATATACCCATATCTGCTCAAATTATCTATGAAGGGCAGAAAATAACGATACCCGCCGCGAGCCTCAACACTCGTCGGACCGCATACATCAGTATGTATTATTTCCTATAAGTCAGTTGCTCGCTCCATTGTTCTGGAGAATGGAGTCTTAGTCATCTTGCCCATGAGGCATGGTTCGCAAGCATCAAGTGATTCCAAAAACCCATCAGCATGGAGTTTCTTCATGCGCTTTACACCAATATGACCTAAACGGTAGTTCCACAAATAAGTTGCACTATCATTATTAACTTATGTGTATCACTACTATCGAGATTCAATAAAAATAGACCACTCATCAAGGGTGCATGACCATAAAAGATATTACTCATATAAATAGAACAACCATTATTCTCTGATTTAAATGAATAACCGTCTC
Source organism: Triticum aestivum (assembly GCF_018294505.1). Classification (NCBI taxonomy): domain Eukaryota; kingdom Viridiplantae; phylum Streptophyta; class Magnoliopsida; order Poales; family Poaceae; genus Triticum; species Triticum aestivum. The sequence goes on along the minus strand of NC_057802.1, from coordinate 534,711,011 downwards.
GCATCAAACAAGATCCAAATATAATGTTCATGCTCAACGCTGGCACCAAATAACAATTATTCAGGTCTAAAACTAATCCCGAAGGTAGATGTAGAGGTAGCGTGCCGACGGCGATCACATCGACCTTGGAACCATTTCCGACGCGCATCGTCACCTCGTCCTTAGCCAATCTTCGATTAATCCGTAGCTCCTATTTCGAATTGTAAATATGAGCAACAGAACCAGTATCAAATACCCAGGCGCTACTCGGAGCATTAGTAAGGTACACAGCAATAACATGTATATCAAATATACCTTTCACTTTGCCATCCTTCTTATCCGCCAAATACTTGGGGCAGTTCCGCTTCCAGTGACCACTCCCTTTGCAGTAAAAGCACTCAGTTTCAGGCTTAGGTCCAGACTTGGGCTTCTTCCCAGGAGCAGCAACTTGCTTGCTATTCTTCTTGAAGTTCCCCTTCTTCCCTTTGCCCTTTTTTTGAAACTAGTGGTCTTGTTAACCATCAACACGTGATGCTCCTTCTTGATTTCTACCTCTGCAGCCTTTAGCATCGCGAAGAGCTCGGGAATTGTCTTTTCCATCCCTTGCATGTTATAGTTCATCGTGAAGCCTTTATAGCTTGGTGGCAGTGATTGAAGAACTCTGTCAATGACACTATCATCAGGAAGATTAACTCCCAGCTGAGTCAAGTGGTTATGGTATCCCGACATTCTGAGTATGTGTTCACTGACAGAACTGTTCTCCTCCATCTTGCAGCTATAGAACTTGTTGGAGACTTCATATCTCTCAACTCGGGCATTTGCTTGAAATATTAACTTCAACTCTTGGAACATCTCATATGCTCCATGACGTTCAAAACGTCTTTGAAGTCTCGATTCTAAGTCGTAAAGCATTGCACACTGAACAATCGAGTAGTCATCAACTTTAGTCTGCCAGACGTTCATAATGTCAGGAGTTGCTCCTGCAGCGTGCCTTGCACCTAGAGGTGCTTCCAGGACATAATTCTTCTGTGCAGCAATGAGGATAATCCTCAAGTTATGCATAGACCTGACTCGGATGCCACTATTGGGAACGTAGCATGCAATTTCAAAAAAATTCCTATGATCACGCAAGATCTATCTAAGAGATGCATAGCAACGAGAAGGGGAGAGTGTGTCCACGTACCCTCGTAGACCGAAAGTGGAAGCGTTAGGTTAACGCGGTTGATGTAGTCAAACGTCTTCACGATCCAACCGATCTAGTACCGAACGTACGGCACCTCCGAGTTCAGCACACGTTTAGCTCGATCACGTCCCTCGAACTCTTGATCCAGTAGAGGGTCGAGGGAGAGTTCCATCAGCACGACGATGTGGTGACGGTGATGGTGATGTGATCCGCGCAGGTCTTCGCCTAAGCACTACAACGCTATGACCGGAGGCGTAAACTTTGGAGGAGGGCACCGCACACGGCTAAGAGAACAATTGATGTGCAATAGGGTGCCCCCTGCCCCCGTATATAACGAAGGGGAGGAGGAGGCGGCCGGCCAGGAGGGGCGCGCCATGGGGGGAGTCCTACTAGGACTGCACTCCTAGTAGGATTCGCCCATCCCCCCTTTTTCCTTTCTTATCGGAGGGGAAAATGAAGGAGAGGGAGAGGGAGAGGGAAAAGGGGGGCGGCGTGTAACAGCCCGGATGTAACTTTCCATATTTGTAACTCCAACTCTTGCCATTTTCGGCCATGTGTTATGATATTCCCTTCGTGGTCGGGTTTTGTTTGTCGTTTTGCATTTTGTTCATGTCATGCATCTCATATCATGTCATCATGTGCATTGTATTTGCATACGTGTTCGTCTCATGTATCCGAGCATTTTCCCCGTTGTCCGTTTTGCAATCCGGCACTCCCACCTCCTCCTGAGCGCACCATCAATTTCGAAGAGATTGACCTCCAAGAAGATCTGTCTTATCATGAGCACCCCGTTGCTATTCTTGAAGAAACTGAGCGCAAGACTCGCAACAAGTCAATCAAATTCCTGAAAGTGAAGTGGTCACAGCATTCCGACCGAGAAGCCACCTGGGAACGTGAGGACCATCTCCGTTCCGAATATCCGGAGTTCTTTCAGTCCTAGATCTCGGTACGAGATCCTCTCGTAGTGGTGGAGTGTTGTAACACCCCGGATGTAACTTTCCATATTTGTAACTCCAACTCTTGCCATTTTCGGCCATGTGTTATGATATTCCCTTCGTGGTCAGGTTTTGTTTGTCGTTTTGCATTTTGTTCATGTCATGCATCTCATATCATGTCATCATGTGCATTGTATTTGCATACGTGTTCGTCTCATGTATCCGAGCATTTTCCCCGTTGTCCGTTTTGCAATCCGGCACTCCCACCTCCTCCGGCGCACCCCTCTTGTTTTCTTTCGTGAGCGGGTGTCAAACGTTCTCGGAATGGACCGAGGCTTGTCAAGTGGCCTTGGTATACCACCGGGAGACCACCGGTCAAGTTTCGTCCCATTTGGAGGTCGTTTGGGACTCCAACGGTTAACCGGGTAACGGTAACCGCAATGTTCGTTTGTGTGTTGCAGCAAAACCCTCCTCCAAACAGCCCAAAACCCCTCTAAGTCTCTTCCATGCTCTAGGTCGTTCGATCACGATCGTGTGGGCGAAAACTGCACTCCGTTTGGAGTCTCCTAGCTCCCTCTACCTATATATACACCTCCCCTCCCGAAATATTTCGCAGATCAAACCCTAAAACTCACCCTCTCCGCGGCCGGACGCGTCCGCCGCCGCCGGACGAACCAGCGCCGCCGCGCCCGACCAACCGGCGCTTGCCACGTGTCGCTTCCCCGCCGGCTCCCGCACCACGGCCCGC
>NC_057802.1:534683606-534707795 GCF_018294505.1 Triticum aestivum | reverse complement strand
CGCGTGCGCGTCCTCCCGCGCCGACGCCGCCGTGCCTCGCCGCGCCGCCCGGTCGGACCCCGCCGCCGCCTCCCGGAGCCTCCTCCGGCGAGCGCCGCCCTCTCCCTCCTCCCTCTCCCTCCGGTCGAGCTCCGGCCAGCAAGAACTCCGGCGAACTGCTCCAGATCCGATCGAGGAAACCCTAGGTTGACTTCTCCCCGAAAATCTCCAAGTCCCGATATTTTCTACATAACATGCCTCTGTTCATCGCATCATAACTCTCTGCATATAGCTCCGTTTCGTGCGTGTAATATATCAAAATGTTCGACTCATGATGCTCTACATTTTGTTCCATTGCACCATGTTCATTTGAGTCCATCTTGATGCCCAAATCTCTGGTGCAAGAGTGCTAGTTGCTGTTATCTGCTGTTACTTATCAGTACTTAGGGTTTTGTTATTTTTGTTGCATTTAATCTGTGCATCTTATGGGCATGAGTTCTACATGTGTTTTGTTGTATGCCATGCCATCTTTCCAGGGGTTTATGCCATGTATTTTTGTGATCTCTGTGGTGACTAGCACAAGCATGCAAACTAGGCTCCGTAATGTTTCTGATTTCAGAGACTCAGTAGTTTTTCTAAGTCTGTGACTGCTGTTATTTTGTTGCCATGTATCCATGAGGTTACAGAGAGATCTATGGTCCTTTTGGAGATGTTCATTAAGGATGTTTTGTATATATTATTTTCATTGATCCATTCCTTCCCTTGTTTGCAATTATGGAGTGCCATAGCATGACTCAATCTTGCTCTACTTTTGCTATAAAATATTTCTGGCAGATTGTTTACGTGTTATTCAATTTTGCCAAGCTTGTTGTAGTTGATCCATACATGCTATGTACTTGCTCTTGCCATGGATAGCTTTATAAACATGTCATATTGCTGTAGGTATGCTTGTTTTGTCATGCATTGCTTTGTGGTGAGTGCATCAATCTCACCAAGATGCCCTCATAATGTCTGTTTCTACCATGCTCTGTTTTCTGCCAAGTCTGAAACCTGTTAACGAAACTTGCTATGTTTACATGATTGCCATCATATCTTATGGTCCTTTTTGGCTTATGGTCAGTAATGGACTTTTGTCATATGCATTTAGTAGAATACTGCCATGACTTGTTTTGCCATGTTAAGTTCCTGTAGCATGTTGTTTTCTGATGCTGTTTCAGTCATGTCCAGTATTTTCACCAAGTCTGTAAACCCGATATCTTTTGCACTTTTGCCATACTTGTTTGAATCTGCTGTGGTGTGAACTAGCCATAGCTCATTGTTTATATTTTGTTAAGCTTCTCCTGTAGATTACTGCCATATGCTTTGTTGCTACGTTGGAGTGTTGTAGCATTGTTACTTGGTGCATTCTAAGTGCTATTATGCTGTTAATCGCAGATTCGTGTCATTCTTGTTTTGCTTGCCATTTGCAAACCGTGCATCCGTTTCCGGTGATCTTTATATCGATTTCAACCGAAATCATCTCATCTTTCCAGTGGTATGCTTGGTTTGCCAAGTTACTGCCTTGTTCCTCCTTTTTTCTACCGAAGCACGCATATGCATCGCACATCATATCTTGCATATCATTCATGTTTTGCATCATGTTGCTTGTGCATTTCCCGTGATTGATTGTGGTTCCGTCGCTTGTGTTCTTGTCTTGGGTAGAGCCGGAAGACAAGTTCGTGAACGAGGAACCTGTTGAGTACGCTTACGAGGATCAAGCTTTCGGCAACTCTGAGAACCTTGCAGGCAAGATGACCATACCCTCGAAATCACTTCTATCTTTGCTTTGCTAGTTGTTCGCTCTATTGTCATGCTGCGCTACCTATCACTTGCCATATCATGCCTCCCATAGTGCCATGTCAAGCCTCTAACCATCCTTTTCCTAGCAAACCGTTGTTTGGCTAAGTTACCGCTTTTGCTCAGCCCTTCTTATAGCGTTGCTAGTTGCAGGTGAAGATGAAGTTTGTTCCATGTTGGAACATGGATATGTTGGGATATCACAATATCTCTTATTTAATTAATGCATCTATATATTTGGTAAAGAGTGGAAGGCTCGGCCTTATGCCTGGTGTTTTGTTCCACTCTTGCCGCCCTAGTTTCGTCATACCGGGATTATGTTCCTTGAGTTTGCGTTCCTTACGCGGTTGGGTGATTTATGGGACCCCCTTGACAGTTCGCCTTGAATAAAACTCCTCCAGCAAGGCCCAACCTTGGTTTTACCATTTGCCACCTAAGCCTTTTCCCCCGGGTTTTCGCGAGCCCGAGGGTCATCTTTATTTAAATCCCCGGGCCAGTGTTCCTCTGAGTGCTGGTCCAAACTAGGGCCACTTGCAGCGCCACCTTGGGGAAACTCGAGGATTGGTTTTAGTTGTACGTAGTGTTCATGCGGTGTGCCCTGAGAACGAGATATGTGCAGCTCCTATCGGGATTTGTCGGCACATTCGGGCGGCTTTGCTGGTCTTGTTTTACCATTGTCGAAATGTCTTGTAAACCGGGATTCCGAGACTGATCGGGTCTTTCCGAGAGAAGGTTTATCCTTCGTTGACCGTGAGAGCTTATAATGGGCTAAGTTGGGACACCCCTGCAGGGTATTATCTTTCGAAAGCCATGCCCGCGGTTATGAGGCAGATGGGAATTTGTTAATGTCCGGTTGTAGAGAACTTGTCACTTGACTTAATTAAAATACATCAACCGTGTGTGTAGCCGTGATGGTCTCTTCTCGGCGGAGTCCGGGAAGTGAACACGGTTTGAGTTATGAATGACGTAAGTAGGAGTTCAGGATCACTTCTTGGTCATTACTAGATGGCGACCGTTCCATTGCTTCTCTTCTCGCTCTCTTTTGCGTATGTTAGCCACTATATATGCTTAGTGCCTGCTGCAGCTCCACCTCATTACACCATCCTTTCCTATAAGCTTAAATAGTCTTGATCTCGCGGTGTGAGATTGCCGAGTCCTCGTGACTCACAGATTCTACCAAACAGTTGCAGGTGCCGACGATGCCAGTGCAGTTGATGAGATCGACCTCAAGTGGGAGTTCGATGAGGAACGTGGTCGTTACTATGTGTCTTTTCCTGATGATCAGTAGTGGAGCCCAGTTGGGACGATTGGGGATCTAGCAGTTGGGTTGTCTTCTTTTATTTTGGTTCCGTAGTCGGACCTATGTGTGTTCTCTGATTGATGTATGATTTATTTATGTATTGTGTGAAGTGGCGATTGTAAGCCAACTCTTTATCCCATTCTTGTTCATTACATGGGATTGTGTGAAGATGACCCTTCTTGCGACAAAACCACAATGCGGTTATGCCTCTAAGTCGTGCCTCGACACGTGGGAGATATAGCCGCATCGTGGGCGTTACACGGCGCCCCCTCCCCTAGTCCAATTCGGACTGCCAAGGGGGGACGCACGGCCACCCCTTGCGGCCCTCCTCTCTCTCCACTAAGGCCCATGTAGGCTCAATACTTCCCCCGGGGGGTTCCGGTAACCCCTCGGTACTCCGGTAAAATACCCGAACCATTCGAAACCATTCCGATGTCCGAATACTACCTTCCAATATATGAATCTTTACCTCTCAACCATTTCAAGAATCCTCGTCATATCTATGATCTCTTCCGGGACTCCAAACAAACTTCGGTCACCAAAACACATAACTCATAATACAAATCGTCATCGAACGTTAAGCGTGCGGACCCTACGGGTTCGAGAACTATGTAGACATGACCGAGACATATCTTGGCCAATAACCAATAGAGGAACCTGGATGCTCATATTGGTTCCTACATATTCTACGAAGATCTTTATCGGTCAAACTACAATAACAACATACGTTATTCCCTTTGTCATCGGTATGTTACTTGCCCGAGATTCGGTCGTTGGTATCATCATACCTAGTTCAATCTCTTTACCGGCATGTCTCTTTACTCGTTCTGTAATGCATCATCCCATAACTAACTCATTAGTCACATTGCTTGCAAGGCTTATAGTGATGTGAATTACCGAGAGGGCCCAGAGATACCTCTCCGATACTCGATGTGACAAATCCTAATCTCGATCTATGCCAACCCAACAAACACCTTCGGAGACACATGTAGAGCATCTTTATAATCACCCAGTTACGTTGTGACATTTGATAGCACACAAGGTGTTCCTCCGGTATTCGGGAGTTGCATAATCTCATAGTCAGAGGAATATGTATAAGTCGTGAAGAAAGCAATATCAATAAAACTTAACGATCATTATGCTAAGCTAACAGATGGGTCTTGTCCATCACATCATTCTCCTAATGATGTGATCCCGTTCATCAAATGACAACACATGTCTATGGTCTGGAAACTTAACCATCTTTGATCAACGAGCTAGTCAAGTAGAGGCATACTAGGGACACTCTGTTTGGTCTATGTATTAACACATGTACTAAGTTTCCGGTTAATACAATTCTAGCATGAACAATAAACATTTATCATGATATAAGGAAATGTAAATAACAACTTTATTATTGCCTCTAGGGCATATTTCCTTCACGAGGAACCCTCTTCTCCACTTCTCTCGCCCCACTACCGCCATTGCTGACCCGCGCCTTGCATCCGAGGCTACATATGAAAGAGAGGAAATGAGCTTGTATACCGGTAGATGGGTCAGACAGCAAGTTACCAGAGAGAACGCTTAGCTTTGGCCAAGAACACCTGGCCCCACGTGCAGTTTGGAAGCATACTCTACCACATCATGAAAGTACCAGCGACAAACCAAACAGAATGAACCACGTGAATGATTGTGAAGGATGCTAGAATCATATGCATCTCGCAACTCGTGACCAAATGTAGCTAAAAATTCAAAATACTCAATATTTGCTCTACATTTTTAGACAGTCAAAATACCAAATATTTATAATGCAATAAAACACAAGGAAGAAACAACATGCATATGTTTAAATTATGATCCCTTAACTTCTAAAGTTTTCACCTTATATGACAGCCTTGTTCCCAGCAAGAACCGTTACTGTATTTGGATTTATTTTGTATGAAAAAAGAACAAGAATTAGAGTGTAATATAGTAACATCGTAATAATGCCCCCCTCTTTTTAATGACAACCAAACATATTGAACGCTATGTTTCTGCAAACAACAATAATCCTTAATAGGCGTCATTTCATTCGACATAATAATCAATTAAAGCTTAAACTTGGCGCAGAATGCAAATTGCTAGAACCCCTTTTGCAGCTAACAAACTGGGAGAACCTGGGAGATACAGAAGTGGGCACAGATACATATTGGAAAACTAAAAGGTAATGAACTGGAGATGTATGAAACAAAAATATTGAAAGTACCATGGCACAAAAAATGAGAACTAACTGAAATAGCTAAAGATATATAACATCAGGAGGGGTTGGTAGAAGCCTGCTTGTGTGCTAGCTGCTCTTGTGAATCGAAGGAATTTGCAAGTTTTCACTTGATGGAAAAAAGAGGCACTATGGTTAGAGATGAACAAATGTATAATTTTTAATCCATTTACCATCAATAGTTTAAATAGTAATCAAAATTTCTTTTCTTGACCATGTAAAATGTAGAAACTTTAGGCAGCCACCCCTGGTGGATTTGTCCCTCATACCAGACCACACATTGGGAGGAACCCATTGTTTATCCTTCTGGTGAAACAATGCGCTAGCATTAATAAAAACTTGAAAAAAGTTAACCAGCCTCGATTGAAGTTACATTGTAATGACCTAACATCAGTAACTAAGCAGTCGTTCTGTGAGCACACAAGAACCACAAACCATTTTCTGTAATCTCAGTAAGCCGCCTAAGTGCGGTGTGAGCACCCCACTCTAATATCCCTCCCGCCTGATATATGCAACCAGTGTTTACTCAATCACAAATTCCTTGTGTTCCAGCTTCTAATCTACAAATTGTACATCAGATGTAGCATCATACACGACTTTGGTGTTCCTTTAGTAGCTGTAAATATCTACAAAGGTTAGATGCCAATACCTATAGGAACTTAAGCCAGGGATCAGAAATCTAAGTTCAGCCGCAGTCCACAGGGCTGGAGAACTGGGAAAGTTTTCGACTATACCTGATGTGCTGGCCATATTTTGAGTCTGACACAGTTATCATTCTGTTTAAGCGAGTATCCTGGTTCTTATCAGGGGCAGGTCCTAGCACTGTAATCACCTGTGGCATGGTCACTCCTCTAGAAACAATTATTTCCGTAGAGAGCTAATAGCATACGTTTAAGATTATAAATTCAAATGATATAGAAAGAATGCTATTAAAAAGACTAACAAACTCAACAAATGCAAAAATAGGCATGCCTTCAAAATAAGCTTATGCTGGATTGAGATGTTACAAATAAACTACCAACAAGAGGATATCTGAGTGACTTCTGGTAGAGAACCTACAAACAACAACATATAGTATTCGAAGTGTTCATAGGATGTACCAATTAAATGTATGCTACAAGAAACATCAAATTGTTAGATTAACTGTGTAAAGGCCCCATAAACTTGAAGCAGCTCTAGCTGGCCTTTCAAGGCTTGCTGAACAAATTTATATACGAGAGACTGATTTAAACCACCTTATATATAGATTATAGGTTAGTCCTGATAAGCTGACTAATAAGATAAGCCCAACCAGGCTACATTAGGTTTAATCTTTAATTATTTTTGGTGAATCTTTACACTCTTGAGATTTAAAGAGATGTCACAAAGAGAATGGCGTTTTTGATCATGACCTCCATGGAGGCCGAATTTTAGAAAAAATAGAAATTGGAAATTTTTAGTTTCAATACAAATTTGAAGAAAAAAATTGTACATGTAAACAAGGATATGAGGTGTATGTGTGTAAAATTTCAGGATGAAACATTGAAATGCGACATGTACAAAAAGACAAATTCATGGTCTGGGAGGATGAATAGTATCACGTGTTAAAAAGCCCCAGATTTGTTTTTTGCACAACCCTCATTTGAACGTATTTTGTCCTCAAAATTTACACACTTGTGCATTATGTCTTCATCTATATCTATATCTATATATTTTTTAGAATTTTTTAAAAAGTAAAAATATGATTTTCATGAATTTTGAATTTGAAGGCTTCGTCGGGCAACTCCTGTGTGGGTGACCAACGTTGATGCCGAGGAGGACGACGTCCTCGTTGGCGTGGTGGGTTGCACGGACATCTTCACTTCTGTCACCCAGAGGCCAGAGCAGCGCCTAACCGTCGATGACGCCCACATCGCGGTGGCCTGTGATGGTGTACCATAATTTGGGGTTACTTTGGTGGTTCTCCAGAGTTCAGAGCTTTGTTCCGGTGTGTGCTCATGTGGGACATAATGAGTTGTTGGATGTGCATTCGTTGTTGACGGTCCTATAATAAGGCAGACGAGGATTATTCATGGCTCCCACCTCCACCTCCACCCTCCCACCTCTCTCCCGGCGACCATGGCGCCGGCGGTGATTCTCCACTGATCCAACCACCCAAATCCAATTCCAATCCAATGGATCCTTTTGATGACCCATCATCCATTGCCCATCAACTAGATTTCTCATTTGGTCATCGTTTTAGAGGTGAGATCCGTAAGTTCTTCATGTCCTCGGTCAACGCAATCTCACCCTCACATGGCATCACCATGGTGGTTGCTTTTGCCCTTTTTCATTCTGTTTGAACCCTCTCAATGTGAGCTTGGCATTATCGGCGTGCACTGGAGGCAATTATGAAGAGTTTGAAGTATCACATATTACTGGGAATGTTTTCAAGTTTAAAGTTTGCTCCAAGGCAGTGGTTTTCTATCTTGTCCGCAAGATCTTCTTCGAATGCAAGCAATTTAAGTGCTTTTTCCATCTCTGGAGTGGAGGAGGTCCGAATTGGGTTTATGAAGAAAAATGTTGGTATAAGGAAGAAGATGATCAATGGTCTTTGGTCTCCCGCAACCGTCGAGGTAAACAATCTAACTATATCCCAATAAAGCAAGTTAATCATAGAATTCTTGATCTACCACAACCTACTGCTTCTCAACACGTATCTTCAAGATCGGAATCTCATTTACTATATGGGGAAAACTCGGTTCCGATTGGTATGTCTCATATCCGTAATGCACGTATGGATGATCGTGATCATCGCCATGTTGTTGACCCAACGACTCCGGCCATGCATAGCGGATCAGTGGTTATCATGCCTGTTCAAATTTCAAATGCTACTGCGGATTGCGTAGAACCAAATGGACCCTCTTTGGCTAATGGGCCTCATCAGCCCAACAACTTGGAAGCGGGATTGTTAGCTATCGCTCAGAGACCTGTCAGTCAAATTGATCTATTCTGCTACAAATGCCTAGGTTATGGTCACACACGTTTTCAATGCAACAATACGATCAGGTGCCGAGCATGCTACAAGTATAACCATATCGCGAGATTTTTCCTCAACAAGAATATCTCCAACTATACTTATTGGGTTAAACAACCTACTGATACTCTGCCTCATATACCCCCACCCACGCGCCAGACGCCTCGACTCCCTCCCCCCGTTGCTCACCATCCTCTGTGTTGCCCGCCACCTTGCCAACTCCGGAGATGGCCTGCTACCCTTGCAACCCGCTTCCCCACCTACCTCTTGACACCACCATCATCGTCCCTGGTCCGCTCCGTGCACGTCGTGGCTACGGGGTGCTGGGTGGAGAGCTACCCATGGTCTCCGATGAGTGGGCTATCGCCACTCTGACGCCTGAAGTTTTTGCAGAAGAATTTCATGGCGCCATTGCTCTGATCTCCAACTTTCTTGCAGGCCGTGGATGGCGCATCAACTACACATCCAGATGTGGTATGGGTACTGCTTTAATCCAATTTACTACTGCCTGCTCCCGGGATACTCCTGTTAGTAATAGTCCATATCAGATTGGTGATAATGTTCTGAGGATTACTAGACAGGATAGAGGTATCAACTATCGCAGTATTACTTTCACACATGATGTCTGGATTATGTTGATGAATTACCCTCTGGATTGCTGGGATGTTGGTGTTGTTAGTCGCACTATTTCTCCCTATGGCAGATTCCTGAGCTGGAACAAAGATCCGAGAGATAAGACTAGAATTATTGTCAAAATCAGGGTAATGAATGTTGATACTATTCCCATTAGCATTATTGTCCTCCGCAACTTAGATGATGTGGGATATGGAGATTCTTGGACTTGTCCAACATATATCCTTTTGCGAGAACTGATTGGGCAACAAGGTGGTGATGAAGATCACCTCCCACCAAGTGGTGGCAATCCTCATCCCCTCCCCCATGTGCGTGGTGGTTTTTGGCATGATGAAGTGCTTGGCAACATAACCATGGACCAGGTGGTTATTAATCCACATAATGAAAATCTTGGTGCTCCATATGAGGATGTTCATGCTGCCCATAATAACCACATCAATCATATGATGGAGGATAACAGTAACACTGTTTCTGTTGAGGGAGAGGTTGTTGCAAATGCTAATGTTCCTGTGCCAGATCAGGTTGTCAATTCTCCTTCTGCCCATGAGGGAAATACCATGCCATATGTTTGTACTGGACCTGAGTTTATTCCTTTGGAGCAGAACAGTCCAATGCAAAGCACCCAACAAGTGCCTAGTCCTGCTTTTATCCCACAAAATGCCAACATGGATTATAATGAGTTTCCCTCATCCTGTGTCTCTCAGAATCAGACATGCAACATATCTGTTTAAGGCTTAACTGAACATATTAATGTTCTCCAAGACCTTGTGAGCAACCTAGTGACCAATGCACATGACATTATTCCTAATCTTGGAGGCAGAAAAATTGTGAATGCTTGTTGCAAGGTTGTAGATGTTGAAGGTTCAAATGGGACTAATAAAAGATGCTTTCTGCAAATTCAAACAGCACAAGTGCGGCATGTTCCAACTAGTTCTGTCAGCCTTGAGGAGATCACTGAGCAAAGTTTTAATGAGACCAGCAAACCTACCTGCAAACAGAAAAAGAAAGTGATCATTCATGAATCTCAAGTCAGAAGAAGTGATAGAATTGCACTCCTAGCTAAAGGTTTTAAGGATAAAAATGTTGCTGCTGCTGCTGAGCTGGTTGCTGGCCCCTCTCACATTGATCCTCCCTCTGAACAGTCCAAGAAGCAGAAGAAAAATGTTGCTATTAACCTGGGCCCATAGTTTGAAGTTACTGTGATGAACAAAAATGCACCCCTCCTCCAAAACTACCAATGGACACTCTGCAAGCTATTGGTACAAGACCATGTAAGTTGGCACCTCATGAAGTGTCAAGCAAGGTTCTGAATTATGACAGCTCTGATGATTAAGTACTGCAACTGCTCCATGGGTCTGGATGGCTCCCAAAATTGCTATCTCCTGGTTTTTATTTACTTGCACTTTGTCTATTTTATGTTGCTGAGATGCCTGCGTGCATCAGATAATATCATGGTCTATAATAATTGCTACCTATGGTACTTCTGCTGTAATGCTCAAACTGCTTTTGGTCTATGTTATCAGCATGCCCCTAGTTATATCTCTGCCAAGTTTGGATCACAAAGCTTTGTTGTTTCCTCTTTCCCAAGGATCCAGTACTTGCTTCCATATGTTTACTTACAGCAGTATACTCGTTATGGTGATCATGTTGTGCTACTTCACAATATGACAAAAAGTACTTTCACATTGTATGATCATGAGTAGACAATGGAATATTCTTAACTGGAAGGTTAGGGGTATCAACTCCACTGCTAGATGGAATGATATTAGGCAGAAAATTGATGAAAGTTCTTGCTGCATCATGACTTTCCAAGAAACTGAGAGCGATTTGATTCCACTTATTTAAAGAATTTTTGCCCCAAACGATTCAACCAAATCTGCTATTCTGCTTCTAATGGTAACTCTGGAGGTCTCATAACTATTTGGAATGGCAATTTACTAAAAGGGAAGGTGATCTCTCAGAACTACTTTCAGATCACTATTGAATTCTCATCCAATCTTGATAACACCAGCTGGTACCTTAGCCATGTTTATGGGCCAAATTCTGCTGAGGGCAAACAGGAGTGTATTGACTGGATGATGAACTTGAATACCCAGCAAACTAAACTATGGATGATTTTGGGTGATTTTAACTTCATTAGGGGCCCTGAGAATAGAAACAAGCCTGGTGGAGATCCTCAAAGTATGATTAATTTCAATAATATCATCATCAATCTTGATTTGGTTGAAATTCCCCTCAAGGGCAAATCATTTACTTGGAGCAACAAACAAGATCAGCCTCTTCTTGAAAAACTGGATTGGGTGTTTACTAGCTCACATTGGACGGCCTTCCACCCTTCTACCATGGCCATCCCACTGGCTAGGATTACTTCTGGCCATGTTCCAATCAAGATACAGATCGCTAGCAACATTCCTAAAAGCCAGATTTTCATATATGAGGAATTCTGGACTGAATTCAATGGTTTCATTGAAATAGTTGAGGACCACTGGAAAAACTCAACTTCTCAGATTCTGCAAAGAATATTAGTGCAAAATTCAAGGCCCTTAGAAGAGGATTGAAAAAATGGAGTAAGCAGTTTTCTCAACTCAGTAAAACCATTGACAATTGTTGCTTCTATGTGAAAATGCTAGATGGCATTGAAGATCAAAGAGCTCTCTCTAGAATGGAATATAATTTTAGGAGAATATTGATTGCACATACCAATAAACTCCTAGAGGCAAATAGAATCTACTGGAGCATTAGAGCTAATATTAGATGGGCTAATATTGGTGATGAAAATACAAAATTCTTTCATGCCATTGCCACCCAGGTTTTTAGACATAATTACATCACATTTCTGAAATCTACTGATAATTTATATATGCATGATCATGATCATAAGGAATCTATATTATGGGCCTCTTTTAAGGAGAGAATTGGTACCTCCATAGATACATCTCAAAACTATGATATATCCCATCTAGCAATGGATAATAACCTGCAGGAATTGGATAATCCTTTCTCCAAGGAAGAGATAGATGACATTATTAAACATATGCCTAATGACAGATCACCAGGTCCTGATGGCTTTACTGGTCTCTTGATGAAGAAATGCTGGCACATAATCAAAGAGAGCTTCTACAACTTCATTGAGGATTTCTATAATGAGAAGGTCAAGTTGGAACCAATCAATACTGCCTATATCACTCTCATTCCAAAGAATGACCAGCCTGAAACTCCCAATGATTACAGGCCTATTTCTTTGGTAAGCATGCTCATTAAGATACTTACTAAGCTCCTAGCTAATAGGGTCCAACCTATTATCATCCCAAGAGTGAGCAAACACCAGTATGACTTTATCAAATCCAGAAATATCCAGGACTGTCTTGCATGGAGTTTTGAATACCTTCATATGTGCCACAAGTCTAAAAAAGAAATCATTATCTTCAAGATAGACTTTGTGAAAGCATTTGATAAGGTGAATCATAATGCAATCTTGTTCATGTTAAAGCACATGGGTTTTAGTAACAAATGGATCAGATGGGTAAAAATGATTCTATCAACGCATCTGCTTCAATTGTTCTCAATGGAGTTCCTGGGAAAACCATACAATGTAAATGTGGAGTCAGACAAGGAGATCCTTTTTCTCCTCTCCTATATGTGATGGTGGGTGAAATTTTGCAAATCTTGGTTAATGAAGCATGGAAAAATGATATTCTAAAGCTTCCCATTGATAGTGCATTTACTGAAAGCTACCCAATTATTCAGTATGCTGATGACACCCTGGTCATCCTCCCAGCACTTGAGGACCAGATCAATAGTTTTATTGATATTCTGGATTCCTTCTCCAAATTTACTAGATTGGTGGTAAACTATAGCAAATCATCTTTGGTGCCCATAAATATATCTGATACAGGGCACAAGAACTGGCCAACTTACTGAAATGCAAGGAAGAAGCTATGCCATTTACTTATCTGGGTTTGCCAATGGGTTCTACTAGGCCAAAGGTTGAAGATCTTATGCCCATGGTCTTAAGACTAGACTCTAGGCTATCTGGTATTGCCTCCATGATGACATATCCTGGCAGACTTATCCATCTAAAGGCTGTTATGTCTCCTCTTCCTATTTTTGCCATGTGCTGTATCAGAGTGCCTTTCACCATCTTGGATCACTTTGAAAAGTCAGGAAGGAATTTCCTATGGTATGGTAAAGGCATAAACAAAAGTGGGAAATGTCTTGTTAAATGGGAAAATGTCTGTCTGCCAAAAAAAAGCTGGTGGTTTAGGTGTATTGGACCTCAGAGTTCAAAACAAAGCTTTGCTTACAAAAATTTTATTCAAGTTTTTTAACAGAGCTGATACTCCATGGGTAAACCTAATATGGAACACCTATTATGCCAATGATGATCTTCCTAGTTATCCAACAAAGGTAGGATCATTCTGGTCGAGAGACTGTTGCTCCATTCTAGAAAATTTCAAACAGATGACAGTATGCAAGGCTGGAACTGGGGAAACTATTGCTTTGTGGTATGACAAATGGGCTGATGATACTCTGGTAACCACTATGCCTCACCTACACTCATATGCTAAGAACAAGCAAACCACACTGGCACAGGCCACCAATCTAGATGAGGATAATTTCTATGATATGTTTCATCTTCCTATGTCATCCATTGCTGCCCAACAGTCTTGTTGTAAGAGAGATGATCAATGGTAGAGCTAGAATTCAATCTCCTGACATATGACAGTTTTTTTTGGGGTGGCACCAAATATTCCAATAAAAGGATTTATCTGGAATACATTGGAAATCCACCTGATGCCCCCAAACCATTTCAATGGACATGGAAGTCAAACTCCCTTCCTAAACAAAAGTTTTTCTTTTGGCTGCTACTCCAAGACAGACTTTATACTAGAGACCTCCTTGTGAGGAAGAACTTTCATATTGAGAGCAGCAGATGTGTTCTATGTGATGATGATCCCAATGAGCAGTTCATCCACTTATTTTTCAGTTGTGATTTTAGCCACAATTTTTGGTTAGCCATTGGATTTCAATGGAACGCTGATCTTGATATGGTGGAGATGCTTATGGAGGGTAAGAAGCATAATAACATATGTTGCTTTAATGAATGCCTAATTGCAGGGTGTTGGAGCATTTGGAAGCATAGAAATGGTATCATATTTGATCATCAGACCAGGAACATCAATCACTGTATTGCTAGTTTCAAGGAGCATTGCCATATGATCATCAAAAAAGCTAGGCCTAGTTTGAAAGAAGGGATGCAGTCTTGGTTAGACTATTTGTAAACTATCAATGATTGACTCTCTTGTACAGCCATATGTAATTGTCCCACCTTATTAATGAAAATAGAGTTACAGTGGGGGCCTTCCCCTCTGTGTTTGCTCAAAGATACAATTTTTTTAAAATTTACGAGGTTCCGTGAGATGAGATGATCGCTCTAATGTGTCATTTTGACAAAAGTCCCACTACGGTCAGTTCTTGTAGTTCAATTAGATAATGCAATTTTCAGATGATATGTGATATGGTGATATGCTTTTATTTACTTATTTCATTTGTTCCTTGTCACCCGCATTTGTGAATGAATTGGTTACATGTCTAGAAAGCTAAGCAAATAAGAATGAGATGAATTGCGTGTCTGCAAAACTAACCAAATATGAATGAGATGAATTTTCTGACCGCAGTTTGCGCCGAAGCTTTACTATGAAAGAGATGCTCTGCCAAAATCATCACTCTTCTATTTTTTTTCACTGGTTTACTGACTTCAGTCTTCACCAGAAGGTGCGGAAGATCTCCATAAATAACCACAACTAACAGTAACTATATTTGGTTGTAGGTCGCCTTGGTCCACAATTCTTTTGCGGTTTCAGTCTGAGACGTAATTCCTCACCATGTTAGGTAACATTACAATATCAGGCCGGAGTCTCTTCTCTCCATGCCTACGAAGTACTTAATTTCCTTTTTCTAGAATCCACACCCTATGTAACACACGCAAAAAATATCTTTATAAATGAGATTTTTTTTCACGGTTATAAGTGCGTTGCACGTGCACACTTACTAGTAATAATAAGGCAGACATGGCATATGCCTGGGAGTCCATTTATCGATCTTATATGCTCATCTTCTTCTTCTCAAAAGAAAAATTGTATGCTCAACTGGGACATGATGAACCTCGATTACCGGCACGGCGAACCGATCATATCCGTCTACTCCTTCCGTTCACAAATATAAGATGTTTTGAATATTTCACTATGGACTATATACGGACCAAAATGAGTTAACAAACACACTAAAAGGTGTCTATATACATCCAATTTGGAAAAAAGTTAGAACATCTTATATTTGTGAAAGGAGGGAGTACTTCCGTTCTGTCTCTGTAACTGTGAAAAATAATGCACGTTGTGCCCGTTTCAGTAACAGAAGAAGAGCCCAGAATTACTAGTGAAGAGGCACTATAGCATGAAGAAAATACACACACAGGAGCTCAGATCATGGTACAGGCCTCTCCAGCAACCACTGCATCTCCTCTTCTTGGTGAAGCCAGTGCTCTGTCACGTTCCTATCTCACTCACAACCTGACGCTAGCCAGGGCTGCAGCCAGTAGGGATCTCAGAATGTCATCCCTCAGCAATTTCTTACAGAAACCATAGCAGCTTATCCATTCTGTCTATCATATTCCTAGAGATATCAATGGGGTGGCTCACAATTGTGCTCCTCAGGTTCTTACTAGATCTTCAGAACCTGCTTTTGGATGTGTCCAATTATGCAATTGCTTCACAATGTACTGTTTGAGGGCTTTGTAATTCATAATGTTCTTTGTACACGAGCTGAAATAAAGTTGGCGTGGCGCCTTTCCCGTGTTAAAAAACAAACGAAGTGTGAAGAAAATCTGATCAAGGATAAGACAATGTCATAACAGACCTTCTTTGGCCAAAACCGTGCAATGTAACACCATTGTCACAACAAACCATATTTTTAGCCAAAACCGTGTAATGTAACACCATTGTCACAACAAAAACCATATTTTTAGCCAAAACCGTGTCTGTCATCAGAATTGTGGCAATGCGGTGGCTCAAAATTACAAGAGATAGCAATGCGGTGGCTCAAAATTGTGCTCATCAGGTTCTTCGTAGATCTGCTTTTAGATGTGTCAGCTCAGCTCATAGATCAAACCCTTATCCAAGTATGCAATTGCTTCATAATGTACTGTTTGAGGCTTTGTAATTCATGTTGTACTTTGTACATGAGCTGGAATGAAATCTGCAGCGTGCCTACCCCATGTTTAAAAGAAGAAACAAAGCACGAAGACAATCTGATCAACCGCGCAAAAATGGACAAAATCTGATCAGGGATAAGACAATGTCATAACAGACCATTTTAACCAAAACTGTGCAATGTAGCACCATTGTAACAACAAACACATTTTAGCCAAAACCGTGCAATATAACACTGCTGTCAGCAGATGAAATCGCATGAAATGCAAACATGGTGGTCCGTAATTCCATGGCTGCAACAGAACGTCAGCCATATGCATCAACAATGGTAGTACCGACTTTGACACTTAAGCTAATCAGGCACAGACAAGAATCTTCAGACATCTCTAACAGTGTCTTGCATACTGCATCAACAGAACACTAACAACTTCCAGAGCAAACTTACTCCTCATGATGATAGCCGAGGCGATGCAACCCAATGCGACAGTAGTTGGCAAAAGGGTCGTCGAGGGAGAAATCAGATGCTCTCTCAACGCTCCGAAGGAAGCCTCGAGGAACAGACTTGCTTGCCCACAGTAAAGGACGCTTCACTGGCCCGTTCGATGTGCCTCAGGGACACCACCTTGCGATACATATGATCCGTCGGATCATCGGGCAACAGAATCACCACCTCCTCCAGCACCAACGCAGTCTGAAAGAAGAATTTGAGGAAGGCCATCTCGTTTCGACCCCCTTTGAAATCCCGGACAACCAGCAGCTTGATGCGCGACCGTATGCATTCTATGATACCGGACTTGTGCCAGAACTTCAGGTTGAGCTTGCCAGTGGATTGATCATCTTTTCCAGACTGAAAATTCGATAAAGAAGAGCAATGCAGCTCATCAGCTATTGATAGCAATTACCAACATGTTGCTAGCGTGCGATGGTGCAGATGTATGCCAAAAGAAGCGCCAGGGGCCTCACCATGATGTGGAGCGTCTCAACATTCGGAAAGCATCTGCGGACACTGGGGATCATCTTGACATCATTGCGGACTGCGAAACGCACCTCCAAAGCCATGATTTTCACACCTGGTAACATGGTGCTTGGGCTCATCCCTATCCCAGCCTGCAATTGCGATCACAAATTCACAATGCACCCAATTAAGAGAAGAAAGATGTCAAATTGACAGAGCTGTGTAGTGTGGGATTGAACGAATTAAATGAAATATGAGACACCTTGATGATGGTGTTGCCCACATCTAGGACATGCTTTGTTGGGTCCAACACCAAGTATCCCAACAAGTGCAGCTTGGGGGCATGGCCGATCTTGACCGTGGTGGTGCAGTTGCCAACAGGGTGCCACGCATCTGAATAGATGAACCGCTCAAGATTTGGGGCGTCCAACACGAAGATCTCCTCGATGAAGCACCCGATGATCTTCACGCACCGAAGGCTTTGGCTGACGAGCCGGATGCGAAGCTTGAGCACATTGCCCTGGACACACAGCGTCTCCAGCACGGGGCTCCTGTCGAGGATGAAGTCCAGATCACTTCTCTCTGCCAGGACGTTGTGGAGGCCGAGGTCACGGAGATTGCGGAAGCAGGTGGCGCGCGGGAGGCCGACCGTGTCGGGGAACCTCCACATGCCGAGGTAGAGGCGGGTGAGGGTGGTCAGGCCCAGGAGGCTGGCGGGGAGGACGTAGTCGAGCGGCCACCGGCAGTTGATGAGGACGAGCTCCTGGACGCCCTTGGCGGCGAGGAGCCGGAGCCAGCGCACGAGCATGCCGCGGAAGCCCTGCGAGCGGGTGCTGGTGAGGTGGACGCAGCGGAAGGGCCCCGGATGCGCGTCGAGGACGCGGGACACGGCGGAGGTGTCGGGGAGGAGGTCGGCGTCGTGGAGGACGAGCGGCGTGGAGCGCCAGACCCCGCGCCAGCGGTGGGAGAGCGCGGCCGTGCGCGCGGCGTCCTTGACGGGGAGGCGGGACACGACGTCGCAGAGGAGCGCGTCGGGGAGGCGGCTGACGCGGTCGACGTCGTCGTCGGGGGGCAGGGCGGAGAGGCTGGCGGCGGCGGAGACGGGCGGGCCAACGGGCAGGGCGTAGGAGGCGGGGTTGAACAGGCGGTGGAGTTGCTCCTCCGACTCGTTCTCGTTGTGCGGGGTCTGCTCGCGCAGGAACTCGTTCGCCACCGCGGTTATGGGACCGGCCGACCCTAGGCACTCGAACTCCGGCAAGGCCGCCTCCATGGCCGCCGCCGCCGACGCCGGAAGCTCTGCGGTGGGGATGAGGGCTTGGGCTTTGGGCGTAGTGTGCTGTGTGTGTGAAGTGGATGAGGCACGGCCCAAGGAAAGGAAATGAAATGAAAGGGGTGAAAATGTTTATTTCTGGATAGAATCTCAAATTAGCTCCTAAACTTGTCCTAGGGTCCTAGAATTTTATAGGGCGTGTTTGGTTGCCCGCATGCAGCCTAACCAGGCCCGCGTGGGATGTGCGCGGCCTGTTTGGTTGGCTAGGCTGCATGCGGTTTGAGGCCCGCACGAACCTCAAAGCAGCCCGCGAGCCTGGCCGGGCGCGGCCGCGCGTGCGGGGCAGTTGCGCGCCTCGGGCAGCGCGGGAGACGGAGGCGACGTCTCATTACTCGCCCCCCACTCTCCTGTCACCGCCCAGGCACACTGTTCCCACCGCTCCCTCTCTCTCCCTCACCGCCCCTCCCTCTCCTCTCCTCTGCTCTGATGGCTCCGCCACGCCCACCGCCGCGCCACCCTCTGACCCCGGTCGACTAGCGCATCTCCAGCATCCAGGAGCGCTGGCTGGCCGGGCTCCAGAACTCGGGCCGCGACCTGGCCTCGACGCTGCGGGCGCCGTCCCCCATCTGCTGCCGGCCTCCACGAGCGCCGGCAATGCGATGCCGGCCGCTCCTGCTCCGCCGATTCTGGACCTCGTGGTCCTGGGCTCGGCGCCGACGCCGTCGACGGAGCCGCCCCTTGTTGGGACACCATTGGCCTAGGGGGTTTTCTTGACCCCCGTCCGAGGGTTTTCTCCGGTCGGCGGGCCGTCCTTCTCGACCTCCGGCGTGGCGTTCAGCACGGGGCCGATGCTGCAGGATGGCTCGTCCTCTGCTCCACCACCTCTATCGTTCCCGCCGGGGTTTTCA
Organism: Triticum aestivum; assembly: GCF_018294505.1. Classification (NCBI taxonomy): domain Eukaryota; kingdom Viridiplantae; phylum Streptophyta; class Magnoliopsida; order Poales; family Poaceae; genus Triticum; species Triticum aestivum. The sequence continues at coordinate 534,688,475 of NC_057802.1, read as the reverse complement.
CCCCGGCCTCGGTTCGCCGCGGCTGCGCGTGCTCCGGTGAGTCAAATCCCCAACAATCTTGCTCCTAGATGTAGATTAGCGGTTAATTTCTTAGGCATGTGCTAGGATTGATAGGATTCTAGCAGATCCGATTGGATGCGATCCAAATCGAATCCAATCGGACTGATCTGTTCTTGTTTTGTACAGTGCGTGTGCTACTGCTTCTGTTCATGCTAGAATGCTAGTAGCTGTGTTACATGCTAGATTCAAGTTCATGCTAGATTTATGTTCATGCTAGTGCGAGTGCTACTACATGCTAGATTTGTGCTACAAGCTAGTAGCTGTGTTCATGCTAGAATCATGTTCATGTTGAGTGATGAATGCTAGAATCATGTTGACTGATGGCATGTTCATGTTAGGATCATGTGCTTGTTTCATGTTGCATGTTGAAGCTAGGGTTTGTGCCATGAGTGGATGTTATACGTGCATGTAGTAGGACCATTTTAGGATGGTCCCAAATCTGCATGGCTGCACATGGGTGCTATTGGCACTTGCTGTTGCAGCAAAGAAGATGCCACTGATCAGTGACTTGCCCAACAACAAGGGTCATTGATAAGTGGCATTTGCCCCTAGGCAAATGCCACTTATCAATGGCACTTGCTGTTGGACAAAATGGCACTTATCAATGACACTTGCTATTGGGAAAGTCACTGTGGCATTTGCCTAGGGGCAAATGCCACTTATCAATGACCCTTGTTGTTGGGCAAGTCACTGATCAGTGTCATTGATCAGTGCCATTTGCACTACAGCAAGTAGATTAGTGCTCTTGCCCAACACCAAGTGCCACTGATCATTGCCATTTGGCCATGAGCACATGCCACTGATCAGTGGCACTTGCTGTTGGGCAAGTCCACTGATCAGTGGCATTTGCTTGCTTGCTTGTTTGCTTGCTTGCTTGCTTTGTTTGATACTAATACTTGTCATGTTGCGTGACAAGATACTGAAGACTGACTGGGATGTGGCGGGTGGAGGAGCTCAGGTCGTGGCCGGAGCTGAGCGCGCCGAGGATTTCATCCCCACGAACAGGTGGCTCAGGACGGTGGACCTCCCTGGCAGGATCGCCTTCATGAGCGTGCCTCGTTCAAGGGGACGATCTCCGAGGCAGGGCCACGAGGAGGGGGCCAGGGAGCCGATGAGATTCTACAAGCAGATCAAGGACAACGAGGACCTCGCCATGCTCGTCATCCCTCCCAAGTTCGTGGAGGTGATGAACACCTGGCTGGTCATCAAGCGACTCCCGCGCGTGGTCAGGCTCTCAGCCAACAAGCGGTGCGTGTTCTGGGTGCAGGTCCAGAACTTCGAGGGCCAGATGGTGCTTGGCCGGGGGTGGAACTACTTCTGCCGCCGCCACCGCATCGTCCCCGGCGACCTCGTCGTTGTGCGCATCTCTGGACTTGGACTGAAGGTTCAGATCTACAACCACGACTCGTCAGTGATGTGCAGGTATCGTTGCAGCGGGCACAACTGCCTTGGTGGCATCGAGCAGGCTATGTAGTTAAGTTAAGTCAGGTGTTAGTGGAGAACTTTTAGTGTGTGTGGCGAGACTTGTGCTGGCAACATGTTCATATTTTGGCTAGGTGTAGCACCCTGGCACAGCAGGGAAGGAGGATGCCCCTGCTCTTAATCTAGACTATGCTATCTAGTTAAGTAGTTTGTTGTGTTAAGTTTGCTGTCATTACATTGCTTGCTTTGTTTGATCTTGCTGTTGTGATGTTGCTGTTGTGCTGATCATGTGTGGTGGTAAGGCCACCACATTTGAATGGGGTGAGCAGAACACAAACGATGTTTGCAACCAAACAGCCGAAGTTTGCATCTGCTCACACCCTAAGCACAAATGCGGGAACCCAAACAGCAGGGGGGTAAGTGCCTCTTGATGCGATGCAGGCAACCAAACAGTTTGCATCTGCTGCATATGAGGCTGTTTTTCAGCAACCAGGCTCGCTGGAGATGGACATGCAATGCAGGCACTGTATCAAATGGCAACCAAACACGCCCATAGGAATTCCATAGAACTAGAGGTTGATGCGCGCTTTGCCGCGCCGTCGTTAGACATGAGTTAGCCTTCCTTTTTATTTGGCATGATATTATGGTTGGTGGCTTCGTTGTGCATTTCACATGAGTTAAGCTGACTTTTGGTTGCACTAATGATTTCTCCTTTTTGTTGGCTTCGCTCTTTCTTGATAGAGACAATATCTTTTGCGAGGTGAACTAAATTGTTTTCTGGGAGGTTGTGGTATTCTTATGTATAACACAATAATAAATATATGAGTGTCACACTCGCCTGGGAGTGGACCCAAGCAAATAACGCATGAGCGATCCACTCTCTTATAGGTGGGCCCACCAGCTCCCTAAAGCCCTGATGGACCAGGAGTGAACATTCCTTAAGAGTTTAGAACCTTCAAAGATATGACATGGCGAAGTAAAAAAAATTAGCAACAGTATTTGAAAAAATATACAACGTCCAGATCCGCCATTCAACATTCGGCAAAACTTCTGAACAAATAAAGAAATTGGACCAACACTGCTCATCAACAAACAAACAAGCGGGCTAGGAAAAGGTTTAAGACCTAGACCATGCAAACTAATAAAACTTACCAACACAATCCAAATTTATACAAACCAAACTTTCCGACCGAAACCAACAGAAACCATTTTAAAACTTTGGGTTAAACCCATTTGCGAATCAAGCCATAAATTTGAAGTAGACGTCAACACATGAGCAAGCAGCAAAGAGCTCTTGAAGTCAATTAGTCCCTTGCAACAAACAACTGTTGACACAGATTAGAAGAACTCCAAGCATGCCGACCTAAATTGTTCGCGCGTGTCTGTTTGCGTCCAAATGGATGAAAATATCGGCCCTACGCGATGAAGCAAACCCAAAAGCCATCCGCTCGCTGCCCGTCTGGATGCATTTGCGGCCTAGATTTGCATCCGATTTACGTCCACGCTGACACGAGACGGACACACCATGTGTCTGCTCGATGTCCGCCTCAGGCTCGCGGGTCGACAACACAACTACTCCACGCGGCCGTAGTCATTGTATCCACCTAACCTAAGCCGGCATGTCAGCTTCTAGAAGCGTCCGGCGTGCTCGTTCTTCTTAATGCAAGTGTCTCTGTGTGTGTGTGTGTGTTGGGGGTTCATCCACTTCTCCTTCCCATCCACATTTGGCCACGCTCGCTCCCCTCGCTGCCGACAGCGCAAGCGCTAGCCATGGTTATCTTCAGCAAGAGCAAGGGCAAACTCGATGCCGGTGCCAGCTCGTCCCACACGCCGCCTCCACCTCCGCCGCGGCCATCGTCGCCGCCCCCGTCAGCATACGCAATGAATCCCCGTGCGGCTAGTGGTGGCCGGCCATGGGACCGTCTATACATAAAGGTGCACCAAGCGCGTTGGCACTAGCATTACCGCCAACCGCTGCCGTGGCCAGATGTTGACCTTTCGCACGGCTAGCACCTTGACCCGCACCACATCCCGATGAAGACGGTGGCGTGGTCAGCGCAAGCGCACATGGAGGAGGTGTGCATGCGCCGCGACCTCCTGATGCCAGAGCATCAGTGCAACACTGCCTACACGCAAGACTCCCGCAACCGGAAGGCCTGGTTCACCACGAAGCACGACATGGCCCGCCGTGGCGGCATGCAGCTTAACCTTGGGTTCGTGCCGCCGCCCTCGGAAGTGGCATCAGAGGAGGAGGAGGCGGCCCACCAGGCAACATTGGAGGTGGCGCTCCAGCGCGCCCTGGAGGAGAGCCAGCGCGAGGACACGCGCTATCGACGGCGGGGGACCGCGCCTACGCCCCGCAACTGCCCGGGCCCAAGGCCGAGCCTGAGCACACACGGGCGCTCACGCTCACGCCCACACCGCCCACGGAGTCGGAGTCGGAGATGTACATGTGGACCGGCATCCTCCGCGAGTGGGTGAGCGCGCAGCCCATCGTGCTGGGTGCCACGCCGGTGAAAGAGGAGGCCTACTTGGAGCACTAGGGATAGCTCCACCTGTCTGGGAAGCACGCTGATGGCGAGCGCTGGATGCAAGTCAAGCGTGAGGAGGAGCACCGTGCCTGCTGGGCACGGGAGGTGGCGGAAGAGCGCCAGGAGCAGGAGAAGGAGGAGTGCGCGCCGCACAGCAATGCCACTTGTGGGGCAGATGTTGTAGGACTCGGCGCGGGTGGCATGGAAGACCGCATTCCCATGGGCTGGGCCGCAGCCAGCTTTCGCCGACCTCATCAGCGATGACGGCAACGATAGTGCCACCTAGGCAGCATGCTGGGTGGTTGAAAGGCGTGTTTATTTAGTTTTTTTATGTTTTATTCATGTTTAAGTGGACTTTTGCCGGCGGTTGACCTGCCATCTAATGTTTACTTATGTTTTATTCAAACACATGTTTTCAAAATTGTTTTTTTTAAGTGGATGCGAAAAAAATGCGTCGGACACCATTGGACGACGTTGTGGAGAAACAAAAAAGCGGACAATCGAGTCAAGAAAAGCAGGCTTCTACTAATACGTGGCAAATCATTGGTTAGAAAACCAGCTTATGCGGGGTCCACCATTTGACCAAAGTCCGCGATCAACCAGAGGGCTCTATTTTGTGGGAGCTTAGTGATTGTAGAGATAGGGTTGCTATAGGAAAAATACTTTTAGAGTCCTTTGTTTTCTAGGAATATAATTCTATCCCTTTGGTTTACAGGAATTTTATAGGAATTCCTTTGATTTAAAGTATAAACCCTAGGGTTCAAATTAAGTGGTTTGGTTTATTCCCTTAATTGTAAAAGCCAGTCACTTTTTTACTCAAATTTTATCCTAGTCAGCAATGACAAATCACATATTC
>NC_057802.1:534659850-534683316 GCF_018294505.1 Triticum aestivum | reverse complement strand
TCTCTACGGACATACATGATCCATGGTATGTTCTCTCTTCTCTCTCTCTTACGCCTTCCCACTGACTTCCATGGTAATACCACAATATCTCTACTACTAGAGGGGGAGTTGGTACGTCGTTTCGTTTCGTACCCATCGATCGATCCCCCTCCCACAGATACAACCCCTCCCCCCCATTTTCCTCAAACGAACCCCATCTTCTGTTCCCATTATTCTTCCAGTCTTATGCACGTACATCAAAAACCAGGCCGCCTCTCATGCTCCTCCTCCCCTCGTACCAACGCACAATCTAGACGATCGTTTAGGGCAAAAAGAGAACACACACACGATCTAACGCGCTGCCGCCGCCACCACTGTCCTCCTCTCCCCCTGCCCTCCTCTACATGCTCCTCCTTGTGTCTTCGGCAGCCAACTACCCTCCTCGGCGTGGTCCATCTCAGCCACGACGGCGATGGCCATCGACCAATAGCAGCCACCAAAATCGTCGTTCGACACGCAGCAGGGTGAGAAGCAAACCCTAGCTAGGGTTTTGTCCAGCGTGACGGTGTAATATAATTTGGGTTAGTTTGGTGGTTGTCCAGAGTTCAGAAGCTCTGCTTTCGGTGTGTGTGAGTGTTAGACTGAATGGGTTGTGTATTGTTGGATGTGCATTCGTTGTTGATGGCCTATAGTAAGGCAGACTCGAGCCTATCTATGCCTGGGAGTCCATTGATCGATCGGTATGCTCCTTGATGATTAAATGGGCTACGCAATCAAAGTTGTTGCCTTTTGCGGCGGATTGATGGACTCAATTGTTATTAGCGACAAATCTATATCTATAAAGGGAGTGTATTTCTAATATATTTCTTCGTTCACTGTTATAGGATTATAAGATGTCGTAACTTTTTCCGGATCAGATGTATATATACGTGTTTTAATATGTTTGTTCACTCATTTTGATCTATATGTAGTCCATATTGAAATATCCAAAAAAAGTCTAATAATAGTGAGAGGTAGTAGTATTGGCATTTTGTAAAAATACACATGTATTTTCAAAATTGTTCATGTGATCTGGGAAAATGATAATATAATTAAAAAGGTGTTCAAACAATTGAAAAATATTTGTAAAAGTGTTCATGCTTTTTGAAAAATATTGAATTCATCTATACCTACTAATAAAGAGAGGTGATGTTATTGGTTTATCGACGTATTTTACAGAAAAGTCCCTGACTTTTTTGGTAATGAACCCGCGGTAAAAAGTGGAGAGAATTCCTTATTTAATATTGTCTTAAATTTTCTTTCCCTATTTAACAGTGAAAATATTTTCCTTCCTTATCTAACATTGAGTTTAAATTTTATGCCATTTATAACACTTCCGTACATTTTAAGCTTTAACGGTGTTAAATGACAACTGAAAAGACCTTTTTACCCCTTATGTGGTTTGTGACCAAAATTTAAATATATCTAATCAAATCCATCGGGAGCGTCTTTTTCTCTTGTCTGTGTGCCCGCGTGAGGCTTTGTCCTCTTTCTGCCCGTGACCTCATGTGGCTTTTGCTCTTTCCATGTACTCCCTCCGTTCCAAATTACTCGTTGCGGTTTTAGTTCAAATTTGAACTAAAACCGCGACGAGTAATTTGGAACGGAGGGAGTATATGTATGCAAATCAAATCCATCGGGAGCGACCGATCCCGCCGGCCACCATATCCCAGGTACGCACCGAAACGTAGCTAGTCTCCTACGTGCCGGGTACCAACTCGTAGTACCTAGTCCATGTATTTGTCTAAATACTGGCAGTAATTTGTATTACATTTGTTCCTGTTCAGCATATGTTCTTATGCTGGATAGAAAGATAGAAAAGAGAGGGAAAAGAAAGGGCTAAGATCAAGGGGCAAGTTGTTCTTATCAGTGAGAGAAGGAGAGAAAGAAATAATGGGGACAAAAATGTATAGTATCTGTTCCATATGTACTGCACATATATGATCGATATTGTGTAAATTATCCAGGAAGAAAGATAACACATACATCATTAGAGAATACCTGGTAATCCTGATATCATATACCACATGATTGCTACTGTGTATATATAACATAGACACTATGAACAGTAACAAGAAATATGTTATATTACTAGAACTAGGACCATTACTTGTATACTGATTAGAACTGCAGCTATATGCAAGCATATGATCATACACTAAACCATAATGTTCTAGGGGTTCTAGGGTTCATAAATACTTGCTTTTTGAATTGAGTTTGAGAGAGCATGATTTGTGTAGATTTTCTTGAAGTATCAAACACTAGGATTTTCTTCAAGTTCTAGATTTTCTTGAAGTGGTCCTGTTATGTGCAAATTTGAAGTGGTCTATGTGGTTTCTCATGTATATCTAGTAATGTAGTTGCTCAAATACGATGGAGATTTGGACATGTGATATTGGGAAAATGATGGATATGTGCTTGCCCAAGTGTTATCTTGGCTTTTCTTGTTTGTAGGAAAACTCTGAGCGGCCTATGTTCTGCCAGAATGTTCATTCATTTCCGTTCCAGCAAATTTCAGGCGCTTGATATGTCCTGTTTTTAGCAAAGGTCATGCCAAAATTTCCCATCAATTTCGGCATGACTTGTGCTAGAAAGTAGGAAATATCGAGTGTCCCGGTTGCTGGGACGGGAATGAAATGATATTCCTGCAAAACATAGGCCATTTTAGATGCCATTATTCATTTTAGTAGTTCAACAATTAACGAGCACATTGAACCCCTAGGAAACATGGCTGACAATGATGAAGCCAGAGGTTCTCACACCACCGTAGAGAATGCACACGCTTACCTTGACTTTATGGCTAGTCAGGAAGAGCAAGAGTCACAGAGCACCCTTCTCATCACGGAGGGTGGTGGCGGCGCCGACACCGGCACCGATGCCACCGCCACCGACACCGAGATCGTCATGAATGATGGTGGCAACCACACCATGATAGATGGCACCTAAGCCAACACTGAAACAAAGAAGAAGAGGGCACAACGCCCAAATAAGCTCGGCACCAAAAGACTGGTGGTCACGAAGGTGCACACCGACGAATTTGAGCCAATAATGACAGCGGGACGTGTTAGCATGCTAGGGTAACCAAATAGGATGCATCCTACGGGATACCGCCAACATCAACGACACAAACATAAGGAAGAAACCACATTTTGAGCACCTCCTCCTAACCAGGTTGCACGCGAGATTCTAGTTCCCCTGCCAGCACGAGGTCGAGCCGTGGAAATATGATGTCATGGAAAAGATAAACAACAAAGCCCTAGGAAAGTTCAGCAAAGTATTGAGCACCTGGAAAGTTAGGGTGAAAAATTGATTGAAGTAGACCGTTCACCCTACTACGATATTTTTGCAGAGAATCCGACAATTACGGAAGCGGACTACGAAAAATTCAACGAGACTTGCGCTGCCGATGAAACCAAGGCCAAGTTGGAGAGAATGAAGGAGCTTCACGCCACGAACATGGGGAACCACCGCCTCGGAAGCCACGGGCTAAGGAGGACACATAACGTGAAAGTCAGGGGCTCCTAGACCCCTTCGCGGAGTTCAGCGACCCGCAGGAGCATGACTTCATAAGGGCCCGGTACAAGTGGGGAAAGGAAAAAAAGGAATTGTACACGGACACGCCGATGAGGGAGTTCATGAGAATACCAGTAATTATTATTTTACCATCTTATATTAGCTTCTGATCTAGTTGACTACATTGTAGTCACATTTGTAAATGGTTCACGTTCATTTGGGAGAGAGAGCAACACAGGCTTCCACCCGAAAGCGACTCGTCGTCTCAGTTCATCGACAAAGTACAAGTGGGACACCCCTTTCAAGCGGGCAATTAACATAATGCACGGACACCCGGTGAACCAACGGCCGTAGTATGGATGTGTGCACGCCGCCGGAGATGGCGCCATGTGGAAGTACTACTACCATGAGGGCATGGAGAAAAGGGCAGAGAAGGAAGTTGAGCTAAGTGACTATCGACATGAAGGCGGCGCAGGCGATCGAGAAGTCCAAAGCTGATACCAAAGCTGAGATTATACAGGTAGCAGTAGCTGCCTACATAAGTGATATGGCAGCTGCGTTTACTTTCTTGATTCCGGATGTTATCAACTAGGTGAAAGAAAATCCAGACGCAAAGGCATATGATTTTCCCATTCCCAGCTTCACTGGGAGAGCAACTCGGTGAACACTGCACCCGCACCTGCACCTGCCACCGCCGTTCATAGCAGCCCGTTCTCCGTCTCTGGCATGCTCAGCGGGGCTTCACCATTAGCTGCCTCGACGCCCTCACGCTAATTACGCTTTGCACCCTCATCAACATATCTAATCTTCAGTTTTTGTTGCCTTTTGGATCTCTGACGCCGCACACATGTCTTCGCAGGCCAACGATAATATGTGCACCCTACTCTACGACATCAATGGCCAATTGGTGGATGTGGGAAAGGGTACGATAATGAAGCCCAAGGATCGCTTGTTCCACGGTCAGCAGATGCCCGGTCAAGCCTTCAGGTTTCCGTGGCGAGCGTGAAAGCGGGTTACGAGGGTTTGGCTCCTCCCCTACGAACCGAGGGAGAGGACGACGAGACCCCGACGCAACTTGGCCAATGCAAGAATTGGATGCTACTATGGCCGAAGAATCTTCTTCATGTGGAGGCGGCCGGGAGCACACCAACGGCAACACCGATGCAAGGTATGACCACCACCCCACCTACGCAATTACCGCCGTCTGTCGTGTTGGGTTAGAGCGGACGACGCGAGGAAGCGGGTCCAACCGTTCCAGTGGCTGATCACGTCGCCCTCGTGGAAGAAGATATGGATGATGACATGGAGGAGGATGACCCTCTTCGGTACATCAATACCGGCTATGACGACGGAGGACCGATGAGTCAGCCATATGACTCGGGCTATGAGCGTGAAGATGAGATGCATGATGTACTGGAGCCGGAACGTCCTCGGGTTGAGTGGAAGAAGTCTCTGTTCATGCAAGCTTGTGATTTTGATTATGTAGTACTTTTACTTCTCTTGCCAATCAGACTAAGTTTTTGGAATATTAATACCTAAAAAATGCTTGTATTCTCCTAATCACTTGTATGCCAGTAATGTGTGTATCGGCATGAAGGAAGCCAAAACTAAGTCTAAGATTCATCCGTGTATTGCAAAGGGATTTACTGTTCAATGTGATTTCAGAAAAAAAATGTTTTACTGTCTCTACCACCACTGAAGTAACCTCCTATTTGTACAAGCTGGGATCTCAGCTGAGTAGCACTGGTTTATAAGAGCTTCTTCTGATTATTCATTTTTCTCTAATCATGTATACACCAGTTATGTGGTTCTCAGCATGAATGGAGTCAAAGAAACTAAGTCTAGATTCATTTGCATATTGCAGAAGAATTTACTGTTCAATGCGGTTTCAAAACTGTACCACTTTAGCAAAGTGTTTTACTGTCTCCTTTAGAAAAGTGTTCTACTAATCACGTATACTCCAGTAATGCTTTTCTTTTGCAAACTAGGATCTCATGCACCTTGTTAATGAACAACCTGCCTCCTTTGGGATGTCGTAGCAACTACCAATCCTGAACACAATGGATGGATCATATGAGGAGTCTGAAGTGTATTTGTATTTGCATCTCAGAGATGTCAATTAGCATTGATATTCTTATTTTGGGCATCCGTATGTGGTTATAGACTCTTGGTGATGTTAGGAAGGTATGTATGAATGAAATTAACTAAGCTTGTGAAGTGCATGTGTGTGCTTTGTTATGAACTCTTGGTGATATTTGCAATGTTGGAGAAGGGTACAAACCTTGTTAACATCAATCATGGGGTTGATTTGTGTTTTTATTTTTTATCATAGTTTTTAAAAATGATTTAACCTTTAAACTCTAGCCTTTTCAGATGCTTACGCCATCTTTTAGTCATAGCAGCCATTTTATTTGTTGCATACCAAATAAAATGCTTGCTTGGTTTGAAGCCAAAATTCAGCAACTCTAAAAAATTGTCAGCTGATAGATTAGGCTCCAATTTTTAGCAATTCTTATGACCAAACACTAGCCAAAGTTGCAAAATGTTGGCGAGTTTTGAGCTTTCCGAAATTTTAGCTTGTGCCTGCCAAAAAACTGGCATGCGAAACCAAGCAGCCTCTAAATCCCAGGACTGAGATATACAAGAAGACTAGTAGAGTGCCCGTGCGTTGCCACGGGCTCTTGAAATAGTTTACAAGAGTTACATGTTACATTCCACACGTACAAACAATATAACAGAAACACAATTATTTAATAACTGCAGTCCATTTTTGCAATGTAAATTGATAACATAAAGAAAAATTAACGACATGTCCATATAACAAACTGAGCGGTGTTTCAACTAAACATTTATTACAAAACTATTATTATCTAGATGATGCGCTTAAGAAATTCTTTCACAATATCCGGAAAGTTTCCTTTAGCTTCATTCCCATGATGTTTTAGAAAGTACAATAAAAAATGCTTCCTCAATTCATACCCATCCTGCACAAATAAATACATGTAGTTAGTATGAAAATTTCACGCCGAAGGTCTTAAAACATGTAACGGACAATACTCACCGCGCACATCGGCTTGACCAAATCTTCACCGTTCCACCAGAGCATAAAATGAAAAATAAAATAGCCAGACAAATTCCTGCAAAACTTTAAATTAATAATGTAAAGAATATAGTGATAACAAAAGTAAATGTTGTTCTTATGAATTCATTACCCGTCTATACTTGTTGAACACCGAACAGAAATAAACGTTGCCATTTAGATATATCATAATTCCAACCAGGCAGCTTTATTTCAAGTGCTTCTTTGAAATCCCTTGCAAAACTTTTTAATTTCAGTGCATGCCTCAATTATTTTTCCTCTAACGTTTGTGATGCTTGAATAGGATCCATAATATATAGACGATGTGCCTCTTTGTCGATGAAGTACAATATGTATCGGCCAATGGATGCATAGGGAAGATAAATCTACAAGTGGAGCTATTAGAAACAACAATAAACCATGATAACAATGGACAAAATACTTTACTTACCTTGTTGCACGATGAGATTTCGTTCTCCATCCCAGGCCAGCTATCAAATAATGTTGCCAACGTCTGGATAGTTTCCTTCTCGCAAAACTTCTGACCTTGTGTTGGCTCTAGCAGCATGGATTAAGTAAAAAAAGAAACATTGTTTCAACATGTTGATACTAATGACACATAGAATGAAGAGTTAAGATAACTTACACAAAATCGTAGATCCATGTAGTGCACAGGAGGGTCTGTGAACAATACTCCCTCGTCACATGCCAGCATACGCACGGCTGTGTTGAAGCAATCATTGTCCATGGGCTGCTCCATGTTAAGTATGCACTGAAGTTTCTTAAGACTTAAGCCCATTGGATCGGGTGTTGAGCTCCGGACCCATACCTTCCTATAAATTGGATCGTAAGAAGAACAATAATATAAATCCGCACATTAAATATTGATACATGATACTTACTCCAAACACCCGGCATAATCGATCGACATGATGTAGTTGCAGAGGCCGGCAAGTAATTCACGTTGGTCCGTGGGTATGATAGTGACTCGGGCAGGACATTTGTCTTTGATTACGTCAGATGGATTCTCCAGGATCTCGAGATCAGAATTAGCTAAAGTTTCTTCATCGTCAGGTTGATGGTATATGGGATCTCCTTTTAGCTTATTCAGCTCTGAATCGATCAAAATGACAGCTAATTTTTGTCGAAAATGTTTCATATCCTCCTACAAAATTTATATAAAAACAATTTATATAATATTTTGAGATAAAATAATGAGATAATGTATAAAAATGAAATACCTGGGTGAACGTGTCTGACAGTCCATGTGATGTCCAGTATTCCATATAATTTAGCATAAACAGTCCACATGATACGCTATAATATTATCAAATAATCCTTTAGAATACCACACAGATGAATGAAATAAACAAACCATTGTAACAAGTGCTTACCCATCGGTTTGTATTGCCTCATGAAACTACTCTACAACCGTCCATTTTGTAACATTCAGATCGGGCCACTTATGACCTTTGATAAACTCCGAACTATGCTCTACAAGTTTCAGACGCTTCTCGAGTCCTAGTAACTATTTTATATATGAGAAATATTAGGGATCAAGGCAAACAAAACATATGTTAAGATGAGTAAAAAAATAGATAGTTACCGTAGTAGCAAGGTCATTGCGTTCGACCTGAGAACCAAGTGAGTCCAATACTTGAATCTCACGTTGTTTGGCATTGGCGACTGCTAGATACCAATGGTAGCCCGGCATGTTAATCGGAATGAATAACTGGTGTAAATATCATACAACTCACGGTCGCAATTAGATATAAATATATATAAATCATTATATATATGAATTAAATAAAAACAATCCATAATTATATGCATGGATAACGAGACAAAAACTAACCATATCTTGCTGTAGATAAGTATTAACATGATGCACGATGCGGTGATATTTTGATGGGTCTATGTCTCTTTCCCCATCTTCTTTTATCTGGCTAGATACAAACGTGCTAACAATTTGTACCTTTTCACCCGCCCTGTCTTTTAGATGGTCGTGAGCAAGCATGCAATATATGTAAGCATTTATCACCTGTAATCAACATTTACATTATATTTACAATTTATGATATTATATAATGTTCATATTATTAATTACAAAGTTTGTGCATTTGGTCTTACACCGTCATGTAAGAACATATCATCTTTCATAAGGCATTCCAAATCGTCAGCTGATAACAAGGCAACTCCAATGTCCATGAACTGGGTATTCTTGGGGGCAGACTTGATTCATTTGATGACTGTAATATCTCTAAGGGTACAAACATAGTCTGTTGAATTCATAAAAAAATAAGCCAGCTTAGGAATCAAAATGAGCAAAATTAGTTGAATACAAAAGGCAATATCACAAAAATAAGATTGATAATAATATTAAAAAAATACCTTGTGGGATAACATGTAAATTAGCATCCTTTTTTGGTTTGTTATGAGATATAACCTCTTCGACATTTTTATGTTGTGAATTTTCGTCCCCTTACAGCGACATCGCATCTGAACCCTCAATGGATTTTTTTCGTGCATCTCCAAAGTCCATATCCATGTCTCCTATATTCTGAAAAAACAAAAATATAAAAATAGCCCTTCTGTATTATCATCTATAAGATACATACAAAGGAAGGTTAGCTATATGCACCTCTTCTCGTGGTGTTTCAGTGTGGTCTGTCATCGTTGCATCAGTGCGTATGTCGGAACCCATCAATTTATATCTATGCTGAAATATAATTAATATTTTTTACTGCATCATAAAATTATATAAAATATGTAATGAAACTGAATGTGAAACTAACACAACTGTTTTCTCTGCTAATAAAAAAAGCATTTGGTTTTATTAGAAAAATATGCTGCTTAAATCATTTTACTAACACAACATTTCCGGGAAAACAACAAACTATAATGCTCATATATATGTAAGTAGGGGTCTAAAATTGCTTAAATTATTTTAAATTAATTGTATAGGCTATGGAAAATTGTGAACCAAAAACTAAAACAAACAAACCAACATTAACCAAGTATATTTGTTTTTTATATTATTTTTTTATGTGATACCCTTAGTATATGTAATAAGCATACAAATATTTATTTTAATGAACCATGTTTAATATATATATATATATATACAAATTTGTTTATTTTGTGAGGTATGTATACTGTAAATATATATGTTATTTGTGAGGTATAAAAATAATTACAAAAAAAAATTCATCCCAGCACTAATAACAACTATACCATGATGAAATATAAATGGTATTTCCTACTGCATCATATAATTATATATAATATATAATAGAAATAAAAGTGAAACTAACACAAATTTTTGTATGCAAAATAGAAAACCTAATTGATATTATTAGAAATATATGTTGTTTAAATAAATGTCCTACCCCATGAAAATTCGGGAAAAACAACTAACTATAATGTTCATATATAACTAAGTAGTCATCTGAAAATTATTTAAATTATTTATGTAGGCTATGGAAAACTGTCCAACAAAAGAAAAAAACATGCAAACAAACCTTCTTCAACCAAGTATATTTGTGTTTTCTCTTATTTGCCCCCCTCTTGTAAAAAATATTTACTTTTATGAACCATGTATATTATTATACACTTTTATTGATTCTGTGAGGTATGTATACTTTTTATATCTATATGCCAAGTATTTTTTTGATCCACAGTATTACACGGGCCAGAAACAGTTGGGCCACGCGCAACACAAGTGCATCACGGGCGACGGCCCACCTCCCCGCGTGACGGCACACCTCCCCCGCGCGACGGCATAACTCGTGGCCACCTACCCCGCCGCAAACCTTATCCCATTCGCTCCTCACTTCATCTCCACACACTTCAACTCCCCCTTTCCCTCCGTCGCCGCATCGCCGTGCGCGTCCACGAGCTGGCAGCCGCGCTCCTCCGCTCGCCGACCGCCGCATCAGTCCCTCTCCTCTCCTCTCCACTCACTCGCCACATCTAGCCCGCTCACCTCCCCCCACTGCATCGCCGCGCTCGTCGCCGATCCCGCAACCACCACGACTCCGCCAGCCGACCACCGCACCAGTCTCCGGCGACCTGTGTGCCACCGATGGGTACACACACATCGAGCAACATCGACCAGGCGCGGGTGCTGGATCCGGTCGCCGTTCGGATCCGCGGCGGTGCTGGTCTCCGGCGAGTTCGGCTACCTCTTGAGCACTGCGTTGGTTTTCCCTTGAAGAGGAAAGGGTGATGCAGCAAAGTAGCATAAGTATTTCCCTCGGTTTTTGAGAGCCAAGGTATCAATCCAGTAGGAGGCCACGCACGAGTCCCTCGCACCTACACAAACAAATAAATCCTCGCAACCAACGAAATAAAGGGGTTGTCAATCCCTTCACGGTCACTTACGAGAGTGAGATCTGATAGATATGATAATATAATATTTTTGGTATTTTTATGATAAAGATGCAAAGTAAAATAGAAGCAAAATAAAAGGTAACGGAAATAACTTGTTGATGGAAGATTAATATGATGGAAAATAGACCCGGGGGCCATAGGTTTCACTAGTGGCTTCTCTCGAGAGCATAAGTATTACGGTGGGTGAACAAATTACTGTTGAGCAATTGACAGAATTGAGCATAGTTATGAGAATATCTAGGTATGATCATGTATATAGGCATCACGTCCGAGACAAGTAGACCGACTCCTGCCTGCATCTACTACTATTACTCCACACATCGACCGCTATCCAGCATGCATCTAGAGTATTAAGTTCATAAGAACAGAGTAACGCTTTAAGCAAGATGACATGATGTAGAGGGATAAACTCATGCAATATGATATAAACCCCATCTTGTTATCCTCGATGGCAACAATACAATACGTGCCTTGCTGCCCCTACTGTCATTGGGAAAGGACACCGCAAGATTGAACCCAAAGCTAAGCACTTCTCCCATTGCAAGAAAGATCAATCTAGTAGGCCAAACCAAACTGATAATTCGAAGAGACTTGCAAAGATAACCAATCATACATAAAAGAATTCAGAGAAGATTCAAATATTGTTCATAGATAAACTTGATCATAAACCCACAATTCATCGGTCTCAACAAACACACCGCAAAAGAAGATTACATCGAATAGATCTCCACGAGAGAGGGGGAGAACATTGTATTGAGATCCTAAAAGAGAGAAGAAGCCATCTAGCTAATAACTATGGACCCGAAGGTCTGAGGTAAACTACTCACACATCATCGGAGAGGCTATGGTGTTGATGTAGAAGCCCTCCGTGATCGATGCCCCCTCTGGCGGAGCTCCGGAACAGGCCCCAAGATGGGATCTCACGGGTACAGAAGGTTGCGGCGGGGAATTAGGTTTTTGGCTCCATATCTGGTAGTTTGGGGGTACGTAGGTATATATAGGAGGAAGGAGTACGTCGGTGGAGCAACAGGGGGCCCACGAGGGTGGAGGGCACGCCCCCTACCTCGTGCCCTCCTGGTTGATGTCTTGACGTAGGGTCCAAGTCCTCTGGATCACGTTCGTTCCGAAAATCACGTTCCCGAAGGTTTCATTCTGTTTGGACTCCGTTTGATATTCTTTTTGTGCGAAACTCTGAATAGGCAAAAACAGCAATTCTGGGTTGGGCCTCCGGTTAATAGGTTAGTCCCAAAAAATAATATAAAAGTGTATAATAAAGCCCAATAATGTCCAAAACAGAATATAATATAGCATGGAGCAATCAAAAATTATAGATACGTTGGAGACGTATCAAGCATCCCCAAGCTTAATTCCTGCTCGTCCTCGAGTAGGTAAATGATAAAAATAGAATTTTTGATGTGGAATGCTACTTGGCATAATTTCAATGTAATTCTTCTTAATTGTGGTATGAATATTCAGATCCGAAAGATTCAAGACAAAAGTTCAATATTGACATAAAAATAATAATACTTCAAGCATACTAACTAAGCAATTATGTCTTCTCAAAATAACATGGCTAAAGAAAGTTATCCCTACAAAATCATATAGTCTGGCTATGCTCTATCTTCACCGAACAAAATATTTAAATCATGCACAACCCTGATGACAAGCCAAGCAATTGTTTCATACTTTTGACATTCTCAAACTTTTTCAATCTTCACGCAATACATGAGCGTGAGCCATGGACATAGCACTATATGTGGAATAGAATGGTGGTTGTGGAGAAGACAAAAAGGAGAATATAGTATCACATCAACTAGGCATATCAACGGGCTATGGAGATGCCCATTAATAGATATCAATGTGAGTGAGTAGGGATTGCCATGCAACGGATGCACTAGAGCTATAAGTATATGAAAGCTCAACAAAAGAAACTAAGTGGGTGTGCATCCAACTCACTTGCTCACGAAGACCTAGGGCATTTTGAGGAAGCCCATCATTGGAATATACAAGCCAAGTTCTATAATGAAAAATTCCCACTAGTATATGAAAGTGATATCATCGGAAACTCTCTATCATGAAGATAATGGTGCTACTTTGAAGCACAAGTGTGGTAAAAGGATAGTAGCATTGTCCATTCTCTCTTTTTCTCTCATTTTTTTATTTGGGCCTTTTCTTCTCTTTTTCTCTTTTTTTATTTAGTCCGGAGTCTCATCCCGACTTGTGGGGGAATCATGGTCTCCATCATCCTTTCCTCACTTGGGACAATGCTCTAAAAATGATGATCATCACACTTTTATTTACTTACAACTCAATACTTAGAACAAAATATGACTCTATGTGAATGCCTCCGGCGGTGTACCGGGATATGCAATGGATCAAGAGTGACATGTATGAAAGAATTATGAACGGTGGCTTTGCCACAGATATGATGTCAACTACATGATCATGCGAAGTAATATGACAATGATGGAGCGTGTCATAATAAACGGAACGGTGGTAAGTTGCATGGCAATATATCTCAGAATGGCTATGGAAATGCCATGATAGGTAGGTATGGTGGCTGTTTTGAGGAAGGTATATGGTGGGTGTATGATACCGGCGAAAAGTGCGCGGTATTAGAGAGGCTAGCAATGGTGGGAGGAGAAAAAGTGCGTATAATCCATGGACTCAACATTAGTCATAAAGAACTCATATACTTATTGCAAAAATCTACAAGTTATCAAAGCAAAGTATTACACGCATGCTCCTAGGGGGATAGATTGGTAGGAAAAGACCATTGCTTGTCCCCGACCGCCACTCATAAGGAAGCACTACAAAAAAAGACACATCCGTGACATTTTGGCCGAACGAAATTTTTTTCTGTCATACATAGGACACTTCTATGACGATAATTGTGACAAAACCCGGTATCATCATAGATGTGGTGGGCTCCTACTTCTATGACAAAAAATCATGACAGAAAATGGGCTTTTCGTCCTGGGCGGGCCGGAGACGCAGCTGCATGACATTCTTTGGGCCGTCCATGACGGAAAAAACCGTGGTAGAAGCGAGGGGGAGGAAAATTTCCGGGAGTTCCCGGTTACGGTGGGAGGTCGGGGGCCGAGCGATGCGCGTTTCTCTCGTACACGTACGCGCGTGTGTGCGAGGCATTGGCTCTAACTGAACCTGAGCGAGGCGTTGGGCTCTAACTGAACCCGAGCGATTGCACTGCAGGCTACGTGTTACTGAACCCGAGCGATCGATCGATGGCTGTTAACTGAACCCGATCGAGCGATTCCTTCGCTACTGCTGCTAACTGAAGCCGATCGATTGGATGAAGAGTGAGCGTTGCCGGGGGGTTTGATGAATAGTGAGCGGTGGCGTTGCCTCTGGATGAACAGGACCCCGTGGTGTGGAGGGCTGGATGAACAGTAGACGGTGGAGCGGTGCCCGTGGAGGGGTGGTTGAACAGGACCCCGTGTTGTGGAGGGCTGGATGAACAGTAGACGGTGGAGGGGTGCCCGTGAAGGGGTGGTTGAACAGTAGCCGGTGGAGTAGCGCGCGGTGGAGGCTGGATGAACAGGAGCCCGTGGAGGCTGGAGGAGGTCGACGGTGGAGATGAACAGTATCCCGTGGAGTCCCATTTTGCGGTACGCCACACCCCTCCCGATGAATAGGACCCCCGTTTCGACCGTACGAGGTCCGTTTCGTCCGTTTTGCGGTACGCCACACCCCTCCCGATCAACAGGACCCCCGTTTCGACCGTAGGAGGTCCGTTACCTCCGTTTTGCGGTACGCCACACCCCTCCCGATCAACAGGACCCCGTTCCGAACGTAGGAGATCCGTTTCCTCCGTTTTGCGGTACGCCAGGCCTCGTTTCCATCGCCTATTCCGTCCAATCCCTCCCGATGAACACGACCACGCATTCCGTTCCGACCCAGCCGGTTGGCTCCCATGCGTTCCGTTGCCTCCCGATGAACACGACGCATTCCGTTGCCTCCCCATGAACACGACGCATTCTGTTGCCTCCCCATGAACACGGCGCATTCCGTTGCCTCCCCATGAACACGACAACGACGTTGTTTCTCCGTTCCGACCCAGCCATGTACATGAGCCATGGCCGTACGTATGCGCGAGTAGGCGTTCGAGACCCCACCCGTATGTACACATATGTGGCCGTATTTTCTTTCTTGCACCCTGGCCGCTATACGTACGTGTACATGCTACGTGCGCGCCTCTACTACGACACGTGCGCGCCTCTACATTGACCAGTATGTACGTACACGTTCGCGACCAGAATGACAACGCTACGCACGCTTCGACCAGGTGGGTCCCGACTGCCAGGCACTTCCTTGCCTGCAAAGATGTAGCTGGTGGGTCCCAGCAGTCAGGGGGGCTAATAGTTTTTTTTTGCCCGGACGCACTTCCTTGCGTGCGAAGATGTAGCCGGTGGGTCCCAGCAGTCAGGGGGCGAATCGTTTTTTTTTGCCCGGACGCACTTCCTTGCGTGTGAAGGTGTAGCTGGTGGGTCCCAGCAGTCAGGGGGGCGAATCGTTTTTTTTGCCCGGACGCACTTCCTTGCGTGTGAAGATGAAGCCGGTGGGTCCCAGTAGTCAGGGGTAAACTTTTTTCCATGAAATACAGCGGCCCGTCCGGTGGGTCCTAGCTGTCAGGTGGAGGAATCATTATTTTCCGCGTAATAAGGAGGCACTTCCTTGCTGCGGCCGTGGACCCAGCTGTCAGCCTCTCCACGTACAGTCCACGTTCGATGGAAGTCGTTCCTTGACCACGTTGACCAGGCCGCGCCGAGAGCACCACGACGGTGGACGACGGCGAGGCCTGGGAAGGGGACGACGCGGAGCCGGGGAAGACGCGGCAGTGGAAGCCCGCGCGGAGAGGAGTACGAGGGTTCACTGGTTCGGCTGTGGTGTGAGGCTGCCGTCGCCGCAGGGCCTGGCCAGCGGTGGGAATAGTAGGGGGCGTTGAGGCCTCCGCGGCAGCACAGTCGGCCACGGGAGGCAGGAGCATGCGACACGACCGGCGCTGCTTTGGGCGGCTGGAGCAAGAAGACCAGAGGTTGAAGAAGCACTACAGCCGTTGGATGGACATCATACGGTCACTGGAGCTAGAATCGTTCATATTGACTAAGTTGACAAAGCCCTCCATCCCCGTCAACTTAGTTGGCCCACAAGTCATCCTCCCACTATGGTGGGTCCCAGCTAGTAGGGGGTATTCATTTTTTTGTGCGTAATAGTGCGAAGATATAGCTGGTGGGTCCGACATGTCAGCGGGGGGAAAGTTTTTTTCCTGAAATACAGAGGCCCTTCCGGTGGGTCCCAGCTGTCAGGTGGAGGAATCATTATTTGGCACGTACAGTCCACGGCCGATGGATGTCGTTCGTTGACCACGTTGACCAGGCCGCGCCGAGAGCACCATGGCGGTGGACGACGGCAAGGCCTAGGAAGGGAACGACACGGAGCCGGGGAAGACTCGGCAATGGTTGCCCACGTGGTGGGGAGTACGAGGGTTTACTGGTCCGGCTGCCGTCGCCGGAAAATAACAGGAGGTGTGGGTGAGTAGAGGAATGACCTGGCCAGCAATGAAGTAGGGTGGGGCGGTGCGGCCTGTGCGGCAGCACAGCCGGCCACGGGAGGCAGGAGCAGGCAGTCCCACCGGAGCTGGTTTGGGCGGCTAGAGCAAGAAGATCAGATATTGAAGAAGCAGCACGGCCGTTGGATTAACATCCAACGGTCACTGCTGCTAGAATCGTTTGTGGACTAAGTTGACAAAGCCGAAGTACACGTCAACCTAGTAGACCCACAAGTCAGCCTCCAAATCTGTCCCAAACAGCATACAACCCGAAATTTCTA
Source organism: Triticum aestivum (assembly GCF_018294505.1). Lineage (NCBI taxonomy): Eukaryota > Viridiplantae > Streptophyta > Magnoliopsida > Poales > Poaceae > Triticum > Triticum aestivum. The sequence goes on along the minus strand of NC_057802.1, from coordinate 534,666,464 downwards.
ACCAGATTCAAATTAATTTTAAATCTAAATATACCTTAATTTAAATTCAATGAAATTTTACCCGCACAAAAACAATGAAATTTAAAATATCAAAATCCGAAAGAAAACAGTATTTTGGAACTAATTGCCTATTTACTGTATTTTTTCATTTTACAGCCCATTTCTTATTACTTATAGCCCATTTTCTGGGCAAAATGCATCCCTCCTCGTCTTGAAAGATTTCCGGCCCAGCAGGGCGTAGAAAAGGAAGTAGGCCAACGTTGGTTATTCTGCAAAAAACAAAATAGCTGTCTAGCCATTTTCAGAAAGGAAAAAAACAAAATGGGCTGGTCATGTGCTAAACATATGAAATAAAAGCCTGGGCTAGACGGGCCACGGGTCCCGCACAACCCAGTTGATACCCTTCTCCGTCCTGAAAAAATAAAATTACTGTGCGCGCTGCTGGGTCCCTACTGTCATCCGCACCATGTACAGTCATCTCCTTATTCCTCTCGGTTGTTGACCATGTTGACAACACCAGAGGGCGGCGCCGCGGCGAGCGAACCAAGGCGGAGGACGATGGTGAGGCCTCGGACGGGAATGAACAGGAGCCGGGGAAGATCACAGCTAGCCGTGGGAGGCGGGAGTAGGCGGTCCCGCCGGCGCTGGTTTGGCTTTGGCGGCTCGAGGAAGAAGAGACTGAAGAAACGCGACAGACGTTGAATGTCAATCCAACGGTCAAGGTTGGCACAATCGTTTGTTGACTAAGCGGACACCAAGTAGCATACTTTTTTATATATAGGAAGAAAACTGCGAGGAAAATGCGTTCGTCTGCCGTCCTCCTCACAGGGAACGTTCGCTACATAAGTGACTAGCACCCTTGGTTTTCAACCGAGAGGTCTTGGGTTCGAGTCCCAGGAACTCTCAATTTTGTCCTCCTTCCTTCCTCGCAAAAAAGGGAAAGAAAATCAAAGACTATGGAAGGCATACATAACAAGCTAGTGTACCACTAAAGAGACGTTGCCGAGTTTTAGAAAAAAGAAAGACGTGCTCCTGTAGCTGGTTCGAATCCAAACCTAGACTATGACTATATATGGTGCTATGCTACTCTGCAAGTAATGAAACTGACATATCCAACGTTCGCTTCTCCTCTTCTCTACTTACTCTGCCTAGCATCAGAAGCTCTGGCCGCAGCAACCATGTCCGCTGGCTACTCGTCCACCTGCTCTTCAGCAGGCAACAACCAGATATGCGCCAAGTCGCCACCCGTACCATCGCCTGTGGGTCTTATCACACCCCCGCCGGCACGCGCACCGCAGCCGATTGCTCATCGCAACCCGCTGCTGTTGCTGTGGTGCCACTGCTGCAAATCACGCGGAGTCATCCGTCGCGTCTCAACCACAATCCGCAACCCTAGCCGAGTTTTCTACAAATGCCCGAATCATGGGGTAATAATATGTTTAAGTGTTGTTCTGCTGCTTTCAGTTGCTGATTTTTTAATAGTTTTGTTGATGATCTTCCAATTTGATTCGTGCAGAAAAGGCAAGATTCGTGTGATTTGTATTTCTGGGAAGTTGCTGATGTGGGGGAATGCAACTATGCTGATTATTTGGTTAGCCGAGGAATCCCAATACCAGCAGGTTGGGGTGTTGGACAAGTAACTGAAGGAACGACAGAAGAGGAAGATGCAGAGCAGAAGGTTAAAGATGCAGTTCCTCTGATCATGGCCAAGCAACAGCTGTTGAACGGCCTTGATAGCAATGAGGAGATGAAAGAGCTTGTGAAGATAATGGGCAAAATCGATGTGCTCTGTAGGATGATTGTCTCTTTATTTGCAGTGTCTGCAACACTCGTGATGTATTCAGTGGCTACGACATGAGCACTTTTCTGAAACTAGTAATGAATGAAACCTGTGTAGCAGGTTGGGCATAGTTTTGTGAACATCTAATGATTTCTATTAACGGAAATCAGGGGTATCCCCTTTTGCTCATATAAGTAAATAAATAGCAGAGGCCCTGTCAGGTCAGCTTTGTTCTCATTCGAAGACGTCGAGCAAATTGCAGTCCAACAGCAAACTATGTCATCAAATTCAAGTTTCACAACCAAATATGAGTACAACTAAACAACAATGTTATCATGTTTTAGTTGTCATACAATCACCAAACACAAATCAGCATACATAACAAGTGATGTTCTCACAGCAAAATACTAAACAACATGTTCATCAGGTTTCAGTTGTCATAGCAAACACAATTTCACATAGTAGATAAAAAAACGTCTTCTGACAGGCAAATACGATAAAAGCAATGTAATCATCATTCGCAGCAGCAGCGTCAACATCTTCACCATGTGTATCAGTCTGAATCGTAATTCCCCATGGTGTCATCTTCTTCTTCGTCCTCAACGTCCTCGAACGTTGGCTTCTTCTTGATCAACTCTTGTATGTCCACAGCACGACAAGCAATCTTTTCGCCGGCGTCATTGACGTGATGGTTCTCAAAGATATTAGGAACATCTGTGTTATCTTGTACATCAGGAGCAGTGTAAGCATCATCTTGTTGTGCAACTTCATTAAACGAATTCCTCTGCTCAAACCTTTGCAATACTCTCCAGTCATCGCTACGTGCAAATGTGTCTTCCAAGAAAAATATCTGTGTTGCTTGATTTGCCAAAATAAAAGGCTCGTTGGTCTGGTACACCGCCTTGACATTGATGGATTTGAAATAATCATCAGCTCTGGGTTTTGCGATCCTGGAAAACAGGTTATACCAACGACAGCACAACAGAACCACACACCGATGATCCTCGAAACTGGAGATATACTGCAACTGAACAATGTCTGTTATGTTAGCATACATTTCAGTTGTCTCTTTGTCATACGTATCCGTGCTCATGATGGCACTGTTTTGTGTCTTCCTGCCTTCGTCTCGTGCAAGGGTGTTGTAGCGCACATCTCCAACAACGCAAGATTCATGATGTCTTACCCGAGTATCAGGACCCATTGCTAGTGAGTAAAGGGCATCATCAACTGCCTGCCCATCCTCCCTCATCTTCTTAACCTATGGTTAGAAAATAGACAAGCTGATCATCTTATGTACTCAATATATTAAAAAAACTGACAGTGCACTTCAAAAGCTTACATGGTTCTTGAACCATTTCGCAAATCCTGCCATAACCAGTTTGTCAATGTTTCTTGGATTTTGCGGCAGTAACTCCTCTTTGTAGATGTTGCACAACATAGTGATCGCGTCAAACATCTAAATATATAAGAATGTGCTGCAAGTTTAGTAGATTACGATGTATAAGCTGCAGTACTGCACTTACTTGATATAAGGTAGTATCTCAGGACAAATATTCAACACATACCAAACCATTTTGTCCAAATCTTTAGGTTTGTCCTCTTGTCGACTCTTCCCTGTAACTCGAACAGAATAATCGAAAACATTGAGCCCGGGATTGTCTTCACCCACCTCTTTGCTAAGCTGATCAGCTGTTTCAATGTATTTTGAGCAGAATGTCAACGCTTCTGTAGCAATGTAGGCCTCTGCAATGGAACCCTCGGGTCTAGCTCTATTCCTAACATAGCCCTTGAAAGTGCCTAGCCGCCTTTCAATAGGGTACATCCAGCCATACTGTACTGGACCTCTAAGTAGTGCCTCATCAGGTAGATGAACAGCCAAATGCACCATCACATCAAAGAAGGCTGGAGGATATATCTTCTCAAGGTAGCATAGGATAGTTGGTATCTTGTCTCTAAGACGCTCCAAAGCATCTATCCTGATATTCCTACTGCAGAGTTCCATGATGAATTGTCCCAACTCTGCAACTGCTCTGCATAAGTCAGGGTGGCCCAATCCTCTAAGGATAACAGGTAAAACCCTTTGAAGTAGGACGTGGCAGTCATGAGTTTTCAACCCTTGTACCTTGTTTCCATCTGCACCGACTCTCCTTTCAGGGTTGGAAGCAAATCCATATGGGAATCTCACACGTGACAGGACCTCGCAGAATTCTTTTCTTTTTACCTTGTCCAAGACGTACACAGCTGGTGCCATATCCCGTGGTTTACCTTCATCTTGCACCTGCAAATCCTTTCTGATACCCAGGTGTGTCAAATCAATCCTAGATTTTAAGGTATCTTTCGTCTTGCCTTCAATATTAAGAAGTGTGCCGATAATGCTGTCACATATATTTTTCTCGATGTGCATCACATCAAGATTATGCCGCAGATCCAAATCTTTCCAATACTCCAAGTCCCACAAAGTGGACCTGCGGGTAAACAATAATCTCTCTTCTACCCTGCCACGCTTCCTTTTCGCGCTACCATTACCAGGATGGTTTCCTGGTGTAATATGCCTGACCTTCTCTAATTCCACTTGCAACTGATCGGCGGTGAGCCTCTTTGGCGCATCACGGTTTTCATGCTTTGCATTGAACACATGTCTTCGTTATTTTCTAGGATGCGGCTTGTCCTTGGCAAGGAAACGGCGGTGTCCAATGTAACAGATCTTGCTAAGTATTGCGTATGAGAGCGGATTCCTGTCACAGCGAACACATGCATTGTAACCATGTGTCGTTCGCCCTGACATAGTGCCCAAAGCCGGATAATCATGGATGCACCAAATTATAACAGCACGCAGAAAGAAATCAGCTGGTGGGCTGCTATATAGGTCTCGAGTGAGAACACCCTTCCATAGCTGTTGAAGTTCCTCCACAAGAGGCTCCATGAACAAATCAAAATCCTTTCCAGGACTTTTTGGACCTGGGATGAGCAAGGCCATCATGTAGTTTGATTCTTTGGTGCAGACATTTGGAGGCATGTTGTATGGGATAACAAGCACTGCCACATGCTATATGTGGCGCTCTGGTGGCCAAATGGGTTAAATCCATCTGAAGCTAAGCCAAGTCTAATGTTTCTCGGGTCAGCAGCAAACTCTTTGTGTTTACCATTGAAGCTTTTCCACTCACTACCATGAGATGGATGGCTCATTACATTCTGATCTCTGTACTCCTGGTTCCTAGAATGCCACAGTACATCCTCTCTTGTTTCAGCATCATGAAACAACCTCTGCAATCTTGGTGTAATTGGAAAATGTCTCAGAACATTATGAGGAATCCTCTTCACAGCATCGCCATCTTTCCATCTTGATGATTTGCATTTCGGGCATTCACTTAAGTTGGCATAATCCTTCCGGAACAGAACACAATTATTCTTACAAACATGGATCATATCATATCCAATTCCAACTGCATGAAGGAAATTCTTCATTTTACTGTAGGTGTGTGGCAACTCAGACGCATCTGGGAAAGATTTGTGGAAAGCAGCCAACATCGCATCGAATGATTTGTTGGTCATCCGCTCAGATGTCTTCACCTGAAGAAAGGTGACCATAGCTGAGAATACTGATAGCTTATTTCCTGGGGTGACAGCAATGTTGCATTGTTCCAACATGCGGGCCCACCGTTTTTCTTCTGCTGGTGAAAGTTCACGGAATGCACGAGCATTTCATAGCATTGTTTCAATGTTGGTCAAACTCACTGGCTCCGCCACCACCACCTCCTCCTCCTCTTCCACCTGAGCATCAGGCAGATCAAGATGGTGATCTGCTGCTTCCACGTAGTCAATAACATTGACGTTCACAGCTTCACCATGATGAACCCACCTAGTATATGTGACCAACATCCCATACAAGTGTAGATGATTTTGCACAGTTGACTGGGGTCTTGTAACTGAATTCATACAACTGCTACACGGGCAGAGCACATCTGATTTCGGACCACCGTACTCAGCTCTGATAAAGTTCATGAAGTTTTCAACCCCCTCGACATATGCAGCGGAGAATCTTCGAGCAGAAGTTATCCAAGTCCTGTCCATCTGTTAGACATACAAATTAGTTCTTCTACTAGATATTACAGGATAAACATATATGCTTTTTTATGAAGTCCAGAAAAAATACCTAGGTCGATGTCTAAAGCTATGGCAAGATATTTGGACGAGCAGATCTAAGTAACGAAATATATGTAAAGCTAATTCAGCAAACAGATTTGAGTGCCAAATTATGGCAGGCTGTTTCAGCAGTCAATGAGGCCGAGCACACAGCCATCAAACTATCGAAGGCCATCGCAGCAACAAAGATCGAGTATAAAACGGTGTAGAGCTATTTCACCTAACAGATTGGCTACTAGACCATGGCAATCTACGTCACAATAAATATATGGCAGGATATTTTAGCAACTAATCGGCCTTGGCATGCCATCTCAGCTAAGCAGATTGAGTGCAGAACAGGGCAAGGAAGCTTCTTAAGCAGAGCATATTGACAGTAAACTACTTTGGCAAACAGTGAGATTAACAGCGTCTATCAGCTAACATTCAGCGCTACACCGACATCAACGGGGCCTCAATCTAGAATGTGCGTACCGTGGGAGAACCTGACCGGCGTGCATCTCCACACGAACGTCGCCAGTGGTGGTGGCGCTGACTGTCGTGCGCCTCCACAAGAACGTAGCCAGAGGTGGCGGTGCGGCTAGAGGACGGCAGTCTACGAGAGCGTACTGTGGGAGCAAGAGGATCGCTGAACCGCGGCGCCGATGTATCGGCGCGGCGGGGAAGGCGGCTTTGGCGGAGCGAATGGAGTGGA